>NW_023665544.1:0-91307 GCF_014743375.2 Drosophila subpulchrella
AAAGCCCGTAACATGGTCAAAAGGAATCCGATGTCGGTACGGTATATCTTTATGGACTCGTGGAATGATTAGCTACTATCTGCATTAAAATATTTAATTTTAAAGGTAGTCAACATTTTCACCGTTTTTATGTCATTGATTTTAATGTTGCGAAGGCTTACAGAAATGGACCTCCTCTAAAACTATAAAAGCCCGTAACTTGGACAAAAGGAATCCGATTTTGATACGGTATATCTTTATGGACTCGTGGAATGATTGTGCTGCTATATGCATTTAAATATTTAACTTTAAAGGTAGTCAATATTTTCACCGTATTTATGTCATTGATTTTAATGTTGCGAAGGCTTACAGAAATGGACCTCCTTTTAAACTTTAAAAGCCCATAAATTGGTCAAAAGGAATCCGATTTCGATATGGCATACCTTCATTGACTCGTGGAATGATTATGCTGCTATCTGCATTAAAATATTTCACTTTATAGGTAGTCAACATTTTCACCGTTTTTAAAACTTTAAAAGCCCGTAACTTGGCCACAAGGAATCCGATTTCGATATGGTATATCTTTATGGACTCGTGGAATGATTATGCTGCTATCTGCATTAAAATATTTCACTTTATAGGTAGTCAACACTTTCACCGTTTTTATGTCATTGATATTAATGTTGCGAAGGCTTACAGAAATGGACCTCCTCTAAAACTTTAAGAGCCCGTAACTTGGTCAAAAGGAATCCGATTTCGATATGGTATATCTTTATGGACTCGTTGAATGATTATGCTGCTATCTGCATTAAAAGATTTCACTTTAAAGGTAGTAAACATTTTCACCGTTTTTATGTCATTGATTTTAATGTTGCGAAGGCTTACAGAAATGGACCTCCTCTAAAACTATAAAAGCCCGTAACTTGGATAAAAGTAATCCGATTTTGATACGGTATATCTTTATGGACTCGTGGAATGATTGTGCTGCTATCTGCATTTAATTATTTAACTTTAAAGGTAGTCAATATTTTCACCGTATTTATGTCATTGATCTTAATGTTGCGAAGGCTTACAGAAATGGACCTCCTTTAAAACTTTAAAAGCCCGTAACTTGTTCAAAAGGGACCCGATTTTGATATGGCATACCTTCATGGACTCGTGGAATGATTATGCTACTACATATATGCAACATATTCACCGTTTTTATGTCATTGATTTTAATGTTGCGAAAGCTTACAGAAATGGACTTCCTTTAAAACTTTCGAAACGGTATATCTTTAGGGACTTGTGGAATGATTAGCTACTATCTGCATTAAAATATTTAATTTTAAAGGTAGTCAACATTATCAACGTTTTTAAGTCATTGATTTTAATGTTGCGAAGGCTTACGGAAATGGACCTCCTCTAAAACTATAAAAGCCCGTAACTTGGTCAAAAGGAATCCGATTTCGATATGGCATACCTTCATGGACTCGTGGAATGATTATGCTGCTATCTGCATTAAAATATTTCACTTTATAGGTAGTCAACATTTTCACCGTTTTTAAAGCTTTAAAAGCCCGTAACTTGGCCACAAGGAATCCGATTTCGATATGGTATATCTTTATGGACTCGTGGAATGATTATGCTGCTATCTGCATTAAAATATTTCACTTTAAAGGTAGTCAACACTTTCACCGTTTTTATGTCATTGATTTTAATGTTGCGAAGGCTTACAGAAATCGACCTCCTCTAAAACTTTAACAGCCCGTAACTTGGTGAAAAGAAATCCGATTTCGATATGGTATATCTTTATGGACTCGTGGAATGATTATGCTGCTATCTGCATTAAAATATTTCACTTTAAAGGTAGTCAACACTTTCACCGTTTTTATGTCATTGATTTTAATGTTGCGAAGGCTTACAGAAATCGACCTCCTCTAAAACTTTAACAGCCCGTAACTTGGTCAAAAGAAATCCGATTTCGATATGGTATATCTTTATGGACTCGTGGAATGATTATGCTGCTATCTGCATTAAAATATTTCACTTTAAAGGTAGTCAACATTTTCACCGTTTTTATGTCATTGATTTTAATGTTGCGAAGGCTTACTAAAGGCTAAAACTATAAAAGCCCGTAACATGGTCAAAAGGAATCTGATTTCGATACGGTATATCTTTATGGACTCCTGGAATGTTTATGCTACTATCTGCATTAAAATATTTAATTTTAAAGTTAGTCAGCATTTTCACCGTTTTTATGTCATTGATTTTGATGTTGCGAAGGCTTACAGAAATGAACCTCCTTTAAAACTATAAAAGCCCGTAACATGGTCAAAAGGAATCCGATTTCGATATGGTGTATCTTTATGGACTGCTGGAATGATTAGCTACTATCTGCATTTAAATATTTAGTTTTAAAGGTAGTCAACATTTTCACCGTTTTTATGTCATTGATTTTAATGTTGCGAAGGCTTTCAGAAATGGACCTCCTCTAAAATTATAAAAGCCCGTAACTTGGACAAAAGGAATCCGAATTTGATACGGTATATCTTTATGGACACCTGAAATGATTGTGCTGCTATCTGCATTTAAATATTTAACTTTAAAGGTAGTCAACATTTTCACCGTTTTTATGTCATTGATTTTAATGTTGCGAAGGCTTACAGAAATGGACCTCCTTTAAAACTTTAAAAGCCCGTAACATGGTCAAAAGGAATCCGATTTCGATACGGTATATCTTTATGGACTCGTGGAATGATTAGCTACTATCTGCATTAAAATATTTAATTTTAAAGGTAGTCAACATTATCACCGTTTTTATGTCATTGATTTTAATGTTGCGAAGGCTTACAGAAATGGACCTCCTCTAAAACTATAAAAGCCCGTAACAACATTTTCACCGTTTTTATGTCATTGATTTTAATGTTGCGAAAGCTTACAGAAATGGACCTCCCTTAAAACTTTAAAAGCCCGTAACATGGTCAAAAGGAATCCGATTTCGATACGGTATATCTTTAGGGACTCGTGGAATGTTTATGCTACTATCTGCATTAAAAGATTTCATTTTAAAGGTAGTCAACATTTTCATCGTTTTTATGTCATTGATTTTGATGTTGCGAAGGCTTACAGAAATGAACCTCCTTTAAAACTTTAAAAGCCCGTAACATGGTCAAAAGGAATCCGATTTCGATATGGTATATCTTTATGGACTCCTGGAATGAATAGCTACTATCTGCATTAAAATATTTAGTTTTAAAGGTAGTCAACATTTTCACCGTTTTTATGTCATTGATTTTAATGTTGCGAAGACTTACAGAAATGGACCTCCTCTAAAACTATAAAAGCCCGTAACTTGGACAAAAGGAATCCGATTTTGATACGATATATCTATATGGACTCGTGAAATGATTGTGCTGCTATCTGCATTTAAATATTTAACTTTAAAGGTAGTCAACATTTTCACCGTTTTTATGTCATTGATTTTAATGTTGCGAAGGCTTACAAAAATGGACCTCCTTTAAAACTTTAAAAGCCCGTAACATCTTTATGCACTCGTGGAATGATTAGCTACTATCTGCATTAAAATATTTAATTTTAAAGGTAGTCAACATTATCACCGTTTTTATGTCATTGATTTTAATGTTGCGAAGGCTTACAGAAATGGACCTCCTCTAAAACTATAAAAGCCCGTAACATGGTCAAAAAGAATCCGATGTCGATACGGTATATTTTTATGGACGCGTGGAATGATTTTGCTACTATCTGCATTAAAATATTTAATTTTAAGGGTAGTCAACATTTTCACCGTTTTTATGTCATTGATTTTAATGTTGCGAAGGCTTACAGAAATGGACCTCCTTTAAAACTTTGAAAGCCCGTAACATGGTCAAAAGGAATCCGATTTCGATACGGTATATCTTTAGGGACTCGTGGAATGATTAGCTACTATCTGCATTAAAATATTTAATTTTAAAGGTAGTCAACATTATCACCGTTTTTAAGTCATTGATTTTAATGTTGCGTAGGCTTACGGAAATGGACCTCCTCTAAAACTATAAAAGCCCGTAACTTGGTCAAAAGGAATCCGATTTCGATATGGCATACCTTCATGGACTCGTGGAATGATTATGCTGCTATCTGCATTAAAATATTACTTTATAGGTAGTCAACATTTTCACCGTTTTTAAAGCTTTAAAAGCCCGTAACTTGGCCACAAGGAATCCGATTTCGATATGGTATATCTTTATGGACTCGTGGAATGATTATGCTGCTATCTGCACTAAAATATTTCACTTTAAAAGTAGCCAACATTTTCACCGTTTTTTATGTCATTGATTTTAATGTTGCGAAGGCTTACAGAAATGGACCTCCTCTAAAACTATAAAAGCCCGTAACATGGTCAAAAGGAATCTGATTTCGATACGGTATATCTTTATGGACTCGTGGAATGTTTATGCTATTATCTGCATTAAAATATTTAATTTTAAAGGTAGTCAACATTTTCACCGTTTTTATGTCATTGATTTTGATGTTGCGAAGGCTTACAGAAATGAACCTCCTATAAAACTTTAAAAGCCCGTAACATGGTCAAAAGGAATCCGATTTCGATATGGTATATCTTTATGGACTCCTGGAATGATTAGCTACTATCTGCATTTAAATATTTAGTTTTAAAGGTAGTCAACATTATCACCGTTTTTATGTCATTGACTTTAATGTTGCGAAGGCTTACAGAAATGGACCTCCTCTAAAACTATAAAAGCCCGTAACATGGTCAAAAGGAATCCAATTTTGATACGGTATATCTTTATGGACTCGTGAAATGATTGTGCTGCTATCTGCATTTAAATATTTAACTTTAAAGGTAGTCAACATTTTCACCGTTTTTATGTCATTGATTTTAATGTTGCGAAGGCTTACAGAAATGGACCTCCTTTAAAACTTTAAAAGCCCGTAACATGGTCAAAAGGAATCCGATTTCGATACGGTATATCTTTATGGACTCGTGGAATGATTAGCTACTATCTGCATTAAAATATTTAATTTTAAAGGTAGTCAACATTATCACCGTTTTTATGTCATTGACTTTAATGTTGCGAAGGCTTACAGAAATGGACCTCCTCTAAAACTATAAAAGCCCGTAACATGGTCAAAAGGAATCCGATGTCGATACGGTATATTTTTATGGACGCGTGGAATGATTATGCTACTATCTGCATTAAAATATTTAATTTTAAGGGTAGTCAACATTTTCACCGTTTTTATGTCATTGATTTTAATGTTGCGAAGGCTTACAGAAATGGACCTCCTTTAAAACTTTAAAAGCCCAAAAATTGGTCAAAAGGAATACGATTTCGATATGGCATACCTTCATGGACTCGTGAAATGATTATGCTGCTATCTGCATTAAAATATTTCACTTTAAAGTTAGTCAACATTTTCACCGTTTTTATGACATTGATTGAAATGTTGCGAAGGCTTACAGAAATGGACCTCCTCTAAAACTATAAAAGCCCGTAACCTGGTCAAAAGGAATCCGATGTCGATACGGTATATCTTTATGGACTCGTGGAATGATTATGATACTATCTGCATTAAAATATTTAATTTTAAGGGTAGTAAACGTTTTCACCGTTTTTATGTCATTGATTTTAATGTTGCGAGGGCTTACAGAAACTGACCTCCTTTTAAACTTTAAAAGCCCATAAATTGGTCAAAAGGAATCCGATTTCGATATGGCATACCTTCATGGACTCGTGGAAGGATTATGGTGCTATCTGCATTAAAATATTTAGTTTTAAAGGTAGTCAACATTTTCACCGCTTCTATGTCATTGATTTTAATGTTGCGAAGGCTTACAGAAATGGACCTCCTCTAAAACTATAAAAGCCCGTAACTTGGACAAAAGGAATCCGATTTTGATACGATATATTCTTATGGACTCGTGAAATGATTGTGCTGCTATCTGCATTTAAATATTTAACTTTAAAGGTAGTCAACATTTTCACCGTTTTTATGTCATTGATTTTAATGTTGCGAAGGCTTACAGAAATGGACCTCCTTTACAACTTTAAAAGCCCGTAACATGGTCAAAAGGAATCCGATTTCGATACGGTATATCTTTATGGACTCGTGGAATGATTAGCTACTATCTGCATTAAAATATTTAATTTTAAAGGTAGTCAACATTATCACCGTTTTTATGTCATTGATTTTAATGTTGCGAGGGCTTACAGAAATGGACCTCCTCTAAAACTATGAAAGCCCGTAACATGGTCAAAAAGAGTCCGATGTCGATACGGTATATTTTTATGGACGCGTGGAATGATTATGCTACTATCTGCATTAAAATATTTAATTTTAAGGGTAGTCAACATTTTCACCGTTTTTATGTCATTGATTTTAATGTTGCGAAGGCTTACAGAAATGGACCTCCTTTAAAACTTTGAAAGCCCGTAACATGGTCAAAAGGGATCTGATTTCGATACGGTATATTTTTAGGGACTCGTGAAATGATTAGCTACTATCTGCATTAAAATATTTAATTTTAAAGGTGGTCAACATTATCACCGTTTTTAAGTCATTGATTTTAATGTTGCGAAGGCTTACGGAAATGGACCTCCTCTAAAACTATAAAAGCCCGTAACTTGGTCAAAAGGAATCTGATTTCGATATGGCATACCTTCATGGACTCGTGGAATGATTATGCTGCTATCTCCATTTAAATATTACTTTATAGGTAGTCAACATTTTCACCGTTTTTAAAGCTTTAAAAGCCCGTAACTTGGCCACAAGGAATCCGATTTCGATATGGTATATCTTTATGGACTCGTGGAATGATTATGCTGCTATCTGCATAAAAATATTTCACTTTGTAGGTAGTCAACACTTTCACCGTTTTTATGTCATTGATTTTAATGTTGCAAGGGCTTACTGAAATGGACCTCCTCTAAAACTTTAAAAGCCCGTAACTTGGTCAAAAGAAATCCGATTTCGATATGATATATCTTTATGGACTCGTGGAATGATTATGCTGCTATCTGCATTAAAATATTTCACTTTAAAGGTAGCCAACATTTTCACCGTTTTTATGTCATTGATTTTAATGTTGCGAAGGCTTACAGAAATGGACCTCCTCTAAAACTATAAAAGCCCGTAACATGGTCAAAAGGAATCTGATTTCGATACGGTATATCTTTATGGATTCGTGGAATGTTTATGCTACTATCTGCATTAAAATATTTAATTTTAAAGGTAGTCAACATTTTCACCGTTTTTATGTCATTGATTTTGATGTTGCGAAGGCTTACAGAAATGAACCTCCTTTAAAACTTTAAAAGCCCGTAACATGGTCAAAAGGAATCCGATTTCGATACGGTATATCTTTATGGACTCGTGGAATGATTAGCTACTATCTGCATTAAAATATTTAATTTTAAAGGTAGTCAACATTATCACCGTTTTTATGTCATTGATTTTAATGTTGCGAAGGCTTACAGAAATGGACCTCCTCTAAAACTATAAAAGCCCGTAACATGGTCAAAAGGAATCCAATGTCGATACGGTATATTTTTATGGACGCGTGGAATGATTATGCTACTATCTGCATTAAAATATTTAATTTTAAGGGTAGTCAACATTTTCACCGTTTTTATGTCATTGATTTTAATGTTGCGAAGGCTTACAGAAATGGCCCTCCTTTAAAACTTTAAAAGCCCGTAACATGGTCAAAAGGAATCCGATTTCGATACGGTATATCTTTATGGACTCGTGGAATGATTAGCTACTATCTGCATTAAAATATTTAATTTTAAAGGTAGTCAACATTATCACCGTTTTTATGTCATTGATTTTAATGTTGCGAAGGCTTACAGAAATGGACCTCCTCTAAAACTATAAAAGCCCGTAACATGGTCAAAAGGAATCGGATGTCGATACGGTATATTTTTATGGACGCGTGGAATGATTATGCTACTATCTGCATTAAAATATTTAATTTTAAGGGTAGTCAACATTTTCACCGTTTTTATGTCATTGATTTTAATGTTGCGAGGGCTTACAGAAATGGCCCTCCTTTAAAACTTTAAAAGCCCGTAACATGGTCAAAAGGAATCCGATTTCGATACGGTATATCTTTATGGACTCGTGGAATGATTAGCTACTATCTGCATTAAAATATTTAATTTTAAAGGTAGTCAACATTATCACCGTTTTTATGTCATTGATTTTAATGTTGCGAAGGCTTACAGAAATGGACCTCCTCTAACACTATAAAAGCCCGTAACTTGGTCAAAAGGAATCCGATTTCGATATGGCATACCTTCATGGACTCGTGGAATGATTATGCTGCTATCTGCATTTAAATATTACTTTATAGGAAGTCAACATTTACACCGTTTTTAAAGCTTTAAAAGCCCGTAACTTGGCCACAAGCAATCCGATTTCGATATGGTATATCTTTATAGACTCGTGGAATGATTATGCTGCTATCTGCATTAAAATATTTCACTTTGTAGGTAGTCAACACTTTCACCGTTTATATGTCATTGATTTTAATGTTGCGAAGGCTTACAGAAATGGCCCTCCTTTAAAACTTTAAAAGCCCGTAACATGGTCAAAAGGAATCCGATTTCGATACGGTATATCTTTATGGACTCGTGGAATAATTAGCTACTATCTGCATTAAAATATTTAATATTAAAGGTAGTCAACATTTTCACCGTTTCTATGTCATTGATTTTAATGTTGCGAAGGCTTACAGAAATGGACCTCCTCTAAAACTATAAAAGCCCGTAACTTGGACAAAAGGAATCCGATTTTGATACGATATATCCTTATGGACTCGTGAAATGATTGTGCTGCTATCTGCATTTAAATATTTAACTTTAAAGGTAGTCAACATTTTCACCGTTTTTATGTCATTGATTTTGATGTTGCGAAGGCTTACAGAAATGAACCTCCTTTAAAACTTTAAAAGCCTGTAACATGGTCAAAAGGAATCCGGTTTCGATACGGTATATCTTTATGGACTCGTGGAATGATTAGCTACTATCTGCATTAAAATATTTAATTTTAAAGGTAGTCAACATTATCACCGTTTTTATGTCATTGATTTTAATGTTGCGAAGGCTTACAGAAATGGACCTCCTCTAAAACTATAAAAGACCGTAACATGGTCAAAAGGAATCCGATGTCGATACGGTATATTTTTATGGACGCGTGGAATGATTATGCTACTATCTGCATTAAAATATTTAATTTTAAGGGTAGTCAACATTTTCACCGTTTTTATGTCATTGATTTTAATGTTGCGAAGGCTTACAGAAATGGCCCTCCTTTAAAACTTTAAAAGCCCGTAACATGGTCAAAAGGAATCCGATTTCGATACGGTATATCTTTATGGACTCGTGGAATGATTAGCTACTATCTGCATTAAAATATTTAATTTTAAAGGTAGTCAACATTATCACCGTTTTTATGTCATTGATTTTAATGTTGCGAAGGCTTACAGAAATGGACCTCCTCTAAAACTATAAAAGCTCGTAACATGGTCAAAAGGAATCCGATGTCGATACGGTATATTTTTATGGACGCGTGGAATGATTATGCTACTATCTGCATTGAAATATTTAATTTTAAGGGTAGTCAACATTTTCACCGTTTTTATGTCATTGATTTTAATGTTGCGAAGGCTTACAGAAATGGCCCTCCTTTAAAACTTTAAAAGCCCGTAACATGGTCAAAAGGAATCCGATTTCGATACGATATATCTTTATGGACTCGTGGATTGATTAGCTACTATCTGCATTAAAATATTTAATTTTAAAGGTAGTCAACATTATCACCGTTTTTATGTCATTGATTTTAATGTTGCGAAGGCTTACAGAAAAGGACCTCCTCTAAAACTATAAAAGCCCGTAACTTGGACAAAAGGAATCCGATTTTGATACGGTATATCTTTATGGACTCGTGAAATGCTTGTGCTGCTATCTGCATTTAAATATTTAACTTTAAAGGTAGTCAACATTTTCACCGTTTTTATGTCATTGATTTTAATGTTGCGAAGGCTTACAGAAATGGACCTCCTTTAAAACTTTAAAAGCCCATAACATGGTCAAAAGGAATCCGATTTCGATACGGTATATCTTTATGGACTCGTGGAATGATTAGCTACTATCTGCATTAAAATATTTAATTTTAAAGGTAGTCAACATTATCACCGTTTTTATGTCATTGATTTTAATGTTGCGAAGGCTTACAGAAATGGATCTCCTCTAAAACTATAAAAGCCCGTAACATGGTCAAAAGGAATCCGATGTCGATACGGTATATTTTTATGGACGCGTGGAATGATTATGCTACTATCTGCATTAAAATATTTAATTTTAAGGGTAGTCAACATTTTCACCGTTTTTATGTCATTGATTTTGATGTTGCGAAGGCTTACAGAAATGGCCCTCCTTTAAAACTTTAAAAGCCCGTAACATGGTCAAAAGGAATCCGATTTCGATACGGTATATCTTTATGGACTCGTGGAATGATTAGCTACTATCTGCATTAAAATATTTAATTTTAAAGGTAGTCAACATTATCACCGTTTTTATGTCATTGATTTTAATGTTGCGAAGGCTTACAGAAATGGACCTCCTCTAAAACTATAAAAGCCCGTAACATGGTCAAAAGGAATCCGATGTCGATACGGTATATTTTTATGGACGCGTGGAATGATTATGCTACTATCTGCATTAAAATATTTAAATTTAAGGGTAGTCAACATTTTCACCGTTTTTATGTCATTGATTTTAATGTTGCGAAGGCTTACAGAAATGGACCTCTTCTAAAACTATAAAAGCCCGTAACATGGTCAAAAGGAATCCGATGTCGATACGGTATATCTTTATGGACTCGTGGAATGATTATGATACTATCTGCATTAAAATAGTTAATTTTAAGGGTAGTAAACGTATTCACCGTTTTAATGTCATTGATTTTAATGTTGCGAGGGCTTTCAGAAACTGACCTCCTTTTAAACTTTAAAAGCCCATAAATTGGTCAAAAGGAATCCGATTTCGATATGGCATACCTTCATGGACTCGTGGAAGGATTATGGTGCTATCTGCATTAAAATATTTCACTTTAAAGTTAGTCAACATTTTCACCGTTTTTATGACATTGATTTTAATGTTGCAAAGGCTTACAGAAATGGACCTCCTTTAAAACTTTAAAAGCCCGTAACTTGTTCAAAAGGGACCCGATTTTGATGTGGCAAACCTTCATGGACTCGTGGAATGATTATGCTACTATCGGCATTAAATTATTTAATTTTAAAGGTAGTCAACATTTTCACCGTTTTTATGTCATTGATTTTAATGTTGCGAGGGCTTACAGAAACGGACCTCCTTTAAAACTTTAAAAGCCCATAAATTTGTCAAAAGGAATCCGATTTCGATATGGCATACCTTCATGGACTCGTGGAATGATTATGCTGCTATCTGCATTAAAATATTTCACTTTAAAGTTAGTCAACATTTTCACCGTTTTTATGACATTGATTGAAATGTTGCGAAGGCTTACAGAAATGGACCTCCTCTAAAACTATAAAAGCCCGTAACATGGTCAAAAGGAATCCGATGTCGATACGGTATATTTTTATGGACGCGTGGAATGATTATGCTACTATCTGCATTAAAATACTTAATTTTAAGGGTAGTCAACATTTTCACCGTTTTTATGTCATTGATTTTAATGTTGCGAAGGCTTACAGAAATGGACCTCCTTTAAAACTTTAAAAGCCCGTAACATGGTCAAAAGGAATCCGATTTCGATACGGTATATCTTTATGGACTCGTGGAATGATTATGCTACTATCTGCATTAAAATATTTAATTTTAAAGGTAGTCAACATTTTCACCGTTTTTATGTCATTGATTTTGATGTTGCGAAGGCTTACAGAAATGAACCTCCTTTAAAACTTTAAAAGCTCGTAACATGGTCAAAAGGAATCCGATTTCGATATGGTATATCTTTATGGACTCCTGGAATGATTAGCTACTATCTGCATTTAAATATTTAGTTTTAAAGGTAGTCAACTTTTTCACCGTTTTTATGTCATTGATTTTAATGTTGCGAAGGCTTACAGAAATGGACCTCCTCTAAAACTATAAAAGCCCGTAACTTGGACAAAAGGAATCCGATTTTGATACGGTATATCTTTATGGACTCGTGAAATGATTGTGCTGCTATCTGCATTTAAATATTTAACTTTAAAGGTAGTCAACATTTTCACCGTTTTTATGTCATTGATTTTAATGTTGCGAAGGCTTACAGAAATGGACCTCCTTTAAAACTTTAAAAGCTCGTAACATGGTCAAAAGCAATCCGATTTCGATACGGTATATCTTTATGGACTCGTGGAATGATTAGCTACTATCTCATTAAAATATTTAATTTTAAAGGTAGTCAACATTATCACCGTTTTTATGTCATTGATTTTAATGTTGCGAAGGCTTACAGAAATGGACCTCCTTTAAAACTTTAAAAGCCCGTAACATGGTCAAAAGGAATCCGATTTCGATACGGTATATCTTTATGGACGCGTGGAATGATTATGCTACTATTAAGGGTAGTCAACATTTTCACCGTTTTTATGTCATTGATTTTAATGTTGCGAAGGCTTACAGAAATGGACCTCCTTTAAAACTATAAAAGCCCGTAACATGGTCAAAAGGAATCCGATGTCGATACGGTATATTTTTATGGACGCGTGGAATGATTATGCTACTATCTGCATTCAAATATTTAATTTTAAGGGTAGTCAACATTTTCACCGTTTTTATGTCATTGATTTTAATGTTGCGATGGCTTACAGAAATGGACCTCCTCTAAAACTATAAAAGCCCGTAACATGGTCAAAAGGAATCCGATGTCGATACGGTATATTTTTATGGACGCGTGGAATGATTATGCTACTATCTGCATTAAAATATTTAATTTTAAGGGTAGTCAACATTTTCACCGTTTTTATGTCATTGATTTTAATGTTGCGAAGGCTTACAGAAATGGACCTCCTTTAAAACTTTAAAAGCCCGTAACATGGTCAAAAGGAATCCGATGTCGATACGGTATATTTTTATGGACGCGTGAAATGATTATGCTACTATCTGCATTAAAATATTTAATTTTAAGGGTAGTCAACATTTTCACCGTTTTTATGTCATTGATTTTAATGTTGCGAAGGCTTACAGAAATGGCCCTCCTTTAAAACTTTAAAAGCCCGTAACATAGTCAAAAGGAATCCGATTTCGATACGGTATATCTTTATGGACTCGTGGAATGATTAGCTACTATCTGCATTAAAATATTTAATTTTAAAGGTAGTCAACATTATCACCGTTTTTATGTCATTGATTTTAATGTTGCGAAGGCTTACAGAAATGGACCTCCTCTAAAACTATAAAAGCCCGTAACATGGTCAAAAGGAATCCGATTTCGATACGGTATATCTTTATGGACTCGTGGAATGATTATGCTACTATCTGCATTAAAATATTTAATTTTAAGGGTAGTCAACATTTTCACCGTTTTTATATCATTGATTTTAATGTTGCGAGGGCTTTCAGAAACTGACCTCCTTTTAAACTTTAAAAGCCCATAAATTGGTCAAAAGGAATCCGATTTCGATATGGCATACCTTCATGGACTCGTGGAATGATTATGCTGCTATCTGCATTAAAATATTTCACTTTAAAGTTAGTCAACATTTTCACCGTTTTTATGACATTGATTGAAATGTTGCGAAGGCTTACAGAAATGGACCTCCTCTAAAACTATAAAAGCCCGTAACATGGTCAAAAGGAATCCGATGTCGATACGGTATATTTTTATGGACGCGTGGAATGATTATGCTACTATCTGCATTAAAATACTTAATTTTAAGGGTAGTCAACATTTTCACCGTTTTTATGTCATTGATTTTAATGTTGCGAAGGCTTACAGAAATGGACCTCCTTTAAAACTTTAAAAGCCCGTAACATGGTCAAAAGGAATCCGATTTCGATACGGTATATCTTTATGGACTCGTGGAATGATTAGCTACTATCTGCATTAAAATATTTAATTTTAAAGGTAGTCAACATTTTCACCGTTTTTATGTCATTGATTTTGATGTTGCGAAGGCTTACAGAAATGAACCTCCTTTAAAACTTTAAAAGCTCGTAACATGGTCAAAAGGAATCCGATTTCGATATGGTATATCTTTATGGACTCCTGGAATGATTAGCTACTATCTGCATTTAAATATTTAGTTTTAAAGGTAGTCAACTTTTTCACCGTTTTTATGTCATTGATTTTAATGTTGCGAAGGCTTACAGAAATGGACCTTCTCTAAAACTATAAAAGCCCGTAACTTGGACAAAAGGAATCCGATTTTGATACGGTATATCTTTATGGACTCGTGAAATGATTGTGCTGCTATCTGCATTTAAATATTTAACTTTAAAGGTAGTCAACATTTTCACCGTTTTTATGTCATTGATTTTAATGTTGCGAAGGCTTACAGAAATGGACCTCCTTTAAAACTTTAAAAGCCCGTAACATGGTCAAAAGCAATCAGATTTCGATACGGTATATCTTTATGGACTCGTGGAATGATTAGCTACTATCTCATTAAAATATTTAATTTTAAAGGTAGTCAACATTATCACCGTTTTTATGTCATTGATTTTAATGTTGCGAAGGCTTACAGAAATGGACCTCCTCTAAAACTATAAAAGCCCGTAACATGGTCAAAAGGAATCCGATGTCGATACGGTATATTTTTATGGACGCGTGGAATGATTATGCTACTATCTGCATTAAAATATTTAATTTTAAGGGTAGTCAACATTTTCACCGTTTTTATGTCATTGATTTTAATGTTGCGAAGGCTTACAGAAATGGACCTCCTTTAAAACTTTAAAAGCCCGTAACATGGTCAAAAGGAATCCGATTTCGATACGGTATATCTTTATGGACTCGTGGAATGATTATGCTACTATCTGCATTAAAATATTTAATTTTAAGGGTAGTCAACATTTTCACCGTTTTTATATCATTGATTTTAATGTTGCGAAGGCTTACAGAAACGGACCTCCTTTAAAACTTTAAAAGCCCAAAAATTGGTCAAAAGGAATACGATTTCGATATGGCATACCTTCATGGACTCGTGGAAGGATTATGGTGCTATCTGCATTAAAATATTTCACTTTAAAGTTAGTCAACATTTTCACCGTTTTTATGACATTGATTTTAATGTTGCAAAGGCTTACAGAAATGGACCTCCTCTAAAACTATAAAAGCCCGTAACATGGTCAAAAGGAATCCGATGTCGATACGGTATATTTTTATGGACGCGTGGAATGATTATGCTACTATCTGCATTAAAATATTTAATTTTAAGGGTAGTCAACATTTTCACCGTTCTTATGTCATTGATTTTAATGTTGCGAAGGCTTACAGAAATGGACCTCCTTTAAAACTTTAAAAGCCCGTAACATGGTCAAAAGGAATCCGATGTCGATACGGTATATTTTTATGGACGCGTGGAATGATTATGCTACTATCTGCATTAAAATATTTAATTTTAAGGGTAGTCAACATTTTCACCGTTTTTATGTCATTGATTTTAATGTTGCGAAGGCTTACAGAAATGGCCCTCCTTTAAAACTTTAAAAGCCCGTAACATGGTCAAAAGGAATCCGATTTCGATACGGTATATCTTTATGGACTCGTGGAATGATTAGCTACTATCTGCATTAAAATATTTAATTTTAAAGGTAGTCAACATTATCACCGTTTTTATGTCATTGATTTTAATGTTGCGAAGGCTTACAGAAATGGACCTCCTTTAAAACTTTAAAAGCCCGTAACTTGTTCAAAAGGGACCCGATTTTGATGTGGCAAACCTTCATGGACTCGTGGAATGATTATGCTACTATCGGCATTAAATTATTTAATTTTAAAGGTAGTCAACATTTTCACCGTTTTTATGTCATTGATTTTAATGTTGCGAGGGCTTACAGAAACGGACCTCCTTTAAAACTTTAAAAGCCCATAAATTTGTCAAAAGGAATCCGATTTCGATATGGCATACCTTCATGGACTCGTGGAATGATTATGCTGCTATCTGCATTAAAATATTTCACTTTAAAGTTAGTCAACATTTTCACCGTTTTTATGACATTGATTGAAATGTTGCGAAGGCTTACAGAAATGGACCTCCTCTAAAACTATAAAAGCCCGTAACATGGTCAAAAGGAATCCGATGTCGATACGGTATATTTTTATGGACGCGTGGAATGATTATGCTACTATCTGCATTAAAATACTTAATTTTAAGGGTAGTCAACATTTTCACCGTTTTTATGTCATTGATTTTAATGTTGCGAAGGCTTACAGAAATGGACCTCCTTTAAAACTTTAAAAGCCCGTAACATGGTCAAAAGGAATCCGATTTCGATACGGTATATCTTTATGGTCTCCTGGAATGATTAGCTACTATCTGCATTTAAATATTTAGTTTTAAAGGTAGTCAACTTTTTCACCGTTTTTATGTCATTGATTTTAATGTTGCGAAGGCTTACAGAAATGGACCTCCGCTAAAACTAGAAAAGCCCGTAACTTGGACAAAAGGAATCCGATTTTGATACGGTATATTTTTATGGACTCGTGAAATGATTGTGCTGCTATCTGCATTTAAATATTTAACTTTAAAGGTAGTCAACATTTTCACCGTTTTTATGTCATTGATTTTAATGTTGCGAAGGCTTACAGAAATTGACCTCCTTTAAAACTTTAAAAGCCCGTAACATGGTCAAAAGGAATCCGATTTCGATACGGTATATCTTTATGGACTCGTGGAATGATTAGCTACTATCTGCATTAAAATATTTAATTTTAAAGGTAGTCAACATTATCACCGTTTTTATGTCATTGATTTTAATGTTGCGAAGGCTTACAGAAATGGACCTCCTCTAAAACTATAAAAGCCCGTAACATGGTCAAAAGGAATCCGATGTCGATACGGTATATCTTTATGGACTCGTGGAATGATTATGATACTATCTGCATTAAAATATTTAATTTTAAGTGTAGTAAACGTTTTCACCGTTTTTATGTCATTGATTTTAATGTTGCGAGGGCTTACAGAAATGGCCCTCCTTTAAAACTTTAAAAGCCCGTAACATGGTCAAAAGGAATCCGATTTCGATACGGTATATCTTTATGGACTCGTGGAATGATTAGCTACTATCTGCATTAAAATATTTAATTTTAAAGGTAGTCAACATTATCACCGTTTTTATGTCATTGATTTTAATGTTGCGAAGGCTTACAGAAATTGACCTCCTTTAAAACTATAAAAGCCCGTAACATGGTCAAAAGGAATCCGATGTCGATACGGTATATTTTTATGGACGCGTGGAATGATTATGCTACTATCTGCATTAAAATATTTAATTTTAAAGGTAGTCAACATTATCACCGTTTTTATGTCATTGATTTTAATGTTGCGAAGGCTTACAGAAATGGACCTCCTCTAAAACTATAAAAGCCCGTAACATGGTCAAAAGGAATCCGATGTCGATACGGTATATTTTTATGGACGCGTGGAATGATTATGCTACTATCTGCATTAAAATATTTAATTTTAAGGGTAGTCAACATTTTCACCGTTTTTATGTCATTGATTTTAATGTTGCGAAGGCTTACAGAAATGGCCCTCCTTTAAAACTTTAAAAGCCCGTAACATGGTCAAAAGGAATCCGATTTCGATACGGTATATCTTTATGGACTCGTGGAATGATTAGCTACTATCTGCATTAAAATATTTAATTTTAAAGGTAGTCAACATTATCACCGTTTTTATGTCATTGATTTTAATGTTGCGAAGGCTTACAGAAATGGACCTCCTCTAAAACAAGAAAAGCCCGTAACTTGGACAAAAGGAATCCGATTTTGATACGGTATATTTTTATGGACTCGTGAAATGATTGTGCTGCTATCTGCATTTAAATATTTAACTTTAAAGGTAGTCAACATTTTCACCGTTTTTATGTCATTGATTTTAATGTTGCGAAGGCTTACAGAAATTGACCTCCTTTAAAACTTTAAAAGCCCGTAACATGGTCAAAAGGAATCCGATTTCGATACGGTATATCTTTATGGACTCGTGGAATGATTAGCTACTATCTGCATTAAAATATTTAATTTTAAAGGTAGTCAACATTATCACCGTTTTTATGTCATTGATTTTAATGTTGCGAAGGCTTACAGAAATGGACCTCCTCTAAAACTATAAAAGCCCGTAACATGGTCAAAAGGAATCCGATGTCGATACGGTATATCTTTATGGACTCGTGGAATGATTATTATACTATCTGCATTAAAATATTTAATTTTAAGTGTAGTAAACGTTTTCACCGTTTTTATGTCATTGATTTTAATGTTGCGAGGGCTTACAGAAATGGCCCTCCTTTAAAACTTTAAAAGCCCGTAACATGGTCAAAAGGAATCCGATTTCGATACGGTATATCTTTATGGACTCGTGGAATGATTAGCTACTATCTGCATTAAAATATTTAATTTTAAAGGTAGTCAACATTATCACCGTTTTTATGTCATTGATTTTAATGTTGCGAAGGCTTACAGAAATTGACCTCCTTTAAAACTATAAAAGCCCGTAACATGGTCAAAAGGAATCCGATGTCGATACGGTATATTTTTATGGACGCGTGGAATGATTATGCTATTATCTGCATTAAAATATTTAATTTTAAAGGTAGTCAACATTATCACCGTTTTTATGTCATTGATTTTAATGTTGCGAAGGCTTACAGAAATGGACCTCCTCTAAAACTATAAAAGCCCGTAACATGGTCAAAAGGAATCCGATGTCGATACGGTATATTTTTATGGACGCGTGGAATGATTATGCTACTATCTGCATTAAAATATTTAATTTTAAGGGTAGTCAACATTTTCACCGTTTTTATGTCATTGATTTTAATGTTGCGAAGGCTTACAGAAATGGCCCTCCTTTAAAACTTTAAAAGCCCGTAACATGGTCAAAAGGAATCCGATTTCGATACGGTATATCTTTATGGACTCGTGGAATGATTAGCTACTATCTGCATTAAAATATTTAATTTTAAAGGTAGTCAACATTATCACCGTTTTTATGTCATTGATTTTAATGTTGCGAAGGCTTACAGAAATGGACCTCCTCTAAAACTATAAAAGCCCGTAACATGGTCAAAAGGAATCCGATGTCGATACGGTATATTTTTATGGACGCGTGGAATGATTATGCTACTATCTGCATTAAAATATTTAATTTTAAGGGTAGTCAACATTTTCACCGTTTTTATGTCATTGATTTTAATGTTGCGAAGGCTTACAGAAATGGCCCTCCTTTAAAACTTTAAAAGCCCGTAACATGGTCAAAAGGAATCCGATTTCGATACGGTATATCTTTATGGACTCGTGGAATGATTAGCTACTATCTGCATTAAAATATTTAATTTTAAAGGTAGTCAACATTATCACCGTTTTTATGTCATTGATTTTAATGTTGCGAAGGCTTACAGAAATGGACCTCCTCTAAAACTATAAAAGCCCGTAACATGGTCAATAGGAATCCGATGTCGATACGGTATATTTTTATGGACGCGTGGAATGATTATGCTACTATCTGCATTAAAATATTTAATTTTAAGGGTAGTCAACATTTTCACCGTTTTTATGTCATTGATTTTAATGTTGCGAAGGCTTACAGAAATGGACCTCCTCTAAAACTATAAAAGCCCGTAACATGGTCAAAAGGAATCCGATGTCGATACGGTATATCTTTATGGACTCGTGGAATGATTATGATACTATCTGCATTAAAATATTTAATTTTAAGGGTAGTAAACGTTTTCACCGTTTTTATGTCATTGATTTTAATGTTGCGAGGGCTTTCAGAAATTGACCTCCTTTTAAACTTTATAAGCCCATAAATTGGTCAAAAGGAATCCGATTTCGATATGGCATACCTTCATGGACTCGTGGAAGGATTATGGTGCTATCTGCATTAAAATATTTCACTTTAAAGTTAGTCAACATTTTCACCGTTTTTATGACATTGATTTTAATGTTGCAAAGGCTTACAGAAATGGACCTCCTTTAAAACTTTAAAAGCCCGTAACTTGTTCAAAAGGGACCCGATTTTGATGTGGCAAACCTTCATGGACTCGTGGAATGATTATGCTACTATCGGCATTAAATTATTTAATTTTAAAGGTAGTCAACATTTTCACCGTTTTTATGTCATTGATTTTAATGTTGCGAGGGCTTACAGAAACGGACCTCCTTTAAAACTTTAAAAGCCCATAAATTTGTCAAAAGGAATCCGATTTCGATATGGCATACCTTCATGGACTCGTGGAATGATTATGCTGCTATCTGCATTAAAATATTTCACTTTAAAGTTAGTCAACATTTTCACCGTTTTTATGACATTGATTGAAATGTTGCGAAGGCTTACAGAAATGGACCTCCTCTAAAACTATAAAAGCCCGTAACATGGTCAAAAGGAATCCGATGTCGATACGGTATATTTTTATGGACGCGTGGAATGATTATGCTACTATCTGCATTAAAATACTTAATTTTAAGGGTAGTCAACATTTTCACCGTTTTTATGTCATTGATTTTAATGTTGCGAAGGCTTACAGAAATGGACCTCCTTTAAAACTTTAAAAGCCCGTAACATGGTCAAAAGGAATCCGATTTCGATACGGTATATCTTTATGGACTCGTGGAATGATTAGCTACTATCTGCACTAAAATATTTAATTTTAAAGGTAGTCAACATTTTCACCGTTTTTATGTCATTGATTTTGATGTTGCGAAGGCTTACAGAAATGAACCTCCTTTAAAACTTTAAAAGCCCGTAACATGGTCAAAAGGAATCCGATTTCGATATGGTATATCTTTATGGTCTCCTGGAATGATTAGCTACTATCTGCATTTAAATATTTAGTTTTAAAGGTAGTCAACTTTTTCACCGTTTTTATGTCATTGATTTTAATGTTGCGAAGGCTTACAGAAATGGACCTCCTCTAAAACTAGAAAAGCCCGTAACTTGGACAAAAGGAATCCGATTTTGATACGGTATATTTTTATGGACTCGTGAAATGATTGTGCTGCTATCTGCATTTAAATATTTAACTTTAAAGGTAGTCAACATTTTCACCGTTTTTATGTCATTGATTTTAATGTTGCGAAGGCTTACAGAAATTGACCTCCTTTAAAACTTTAAAAGCCCGTAACATGGTCAAAAGGAATCCGATTTCGATACGGTATATCTTTATGGACTCGTGGAATGATTAGCTACTATCTGCATTAAAATATTTAATTTTAAAGGTAGTCAACATTATCACCGTTTTTATGTCATTGATTTTAATGTTGCGAAGGCTTACAGAAATGGACCTCCTCTAAAACTATAAAAGCCCGTAACATGGTCAAAAGGAATCCGATGTCGATACGGTATATCTTTATGGACTCGTGGAATGATTATGATACTATCTGCATTAAAATATTTAATTTTAAGTGTAGTAAACGTTTTCACCGTTTTTATGTCATTGATTTTAATGTTGCGAGGGCTTACAGAAATGGCCCTCCTTTAAAACTTTAAAAGCCCGTAACATGGTCAAAAGGAATCCGATGTCGATACGGTATATCTTTACGGACTCGTGGAATGATTAGCTACTATCTGCATTAAAATATTTAATTTTAAAGGTAGTCAACATTATCACCGTTTTTATGTCATTGATTTTAATGTTGCGAAGGCTTACAGAAATGGACCTCCTCTAAAACTATAAAAGCCCGTAACATGGTCAAAAGGAATCCGATGTCGATACGGTATATTTTTATGGACGCGTGGAATGATTATGCTACTATCTGCATTAAAATATTTAATTTTAAGGGTAGTCAACATTTTCACCGTTTTTATGTCATTGATTTTAATGTTGCGAAGGCTTACAGAAATGGCCCTCCTTTAAAACTTTAAAAGCCCGTAACATGGTCAAAAGGAATCCGATTTCGATACGGTATATCTTTATGGACTCGTGGAATGATTAGCTACTATCTGCATTAAAATATTTAATTTTAAAGGTAGTCAACATTATCACCGTTTTTATGTCATTGATTTTAATGTTGCGAAGGCTTACAGAAATGGACCTCCTCTAAAACTAGAAAAGCCCGTAACTTGGACAAAAGGAATCCGATTTTGATACGGTATATTTTTATGGACTCGTGAAATGATTGTGCTGCTATCTGCATTTAAATATTTAACTTTAAGGGTAGTCAACATTTTCACCGTTTTTATGTCATTGATTTTAATGTTGCGAAGGCTTACAGAAATTGACCTCCTTTAAAACTTTAAAAGCCCGTAACATGGTCAAAAGGAATCCGATTTCGATACGGTATATCTTTATGGACTCGTGGAATGATTAGCTACTATCTGCATTAAAATATTTAATTTTAAAGGTAGTCAACATTATCACCGTTTTTATGTCATTGATTTTAATGTTGCGAAGGCTTACAGAAATGGACCTCCTCTAAAACTATAAAAGCCCGTAACATGGTCAAAAGGAATCCGATGTCGATACGGTATATCTTTATGGACTCGTGGAATGATTATGATACTATCTGCATTAAAATATTTAATTTTAAGTGTAGTAAACGTTTTCACCGTTTTTATGTCATTGATTTTAATGTTGCGAGGGCTTACAGAAATGGCCCTCCTTTAAAACTTTAAAAGCCCGTAACATGGTCAAAAGGAATCCGATTTCGATACGGTATATCTTTATGGACTCGTGGAATGATTAGCTACTATCTGCATTAAAATATTTAATTTTAAAGGTAGTCAACATTATCACCGTTTTTATGTCATTGATTTTAATGTTGCGAAGGCTTACAGAAATTGACCTCCTTTAAAACTATAAAAGCCCGTAACATGGTCAAAAGGAATCCGATGTCGATACGGTATATTTTTATGGACGCGTGGAATGATTATGCTACTATCTGCATTAAAATATTTAATTTTAAAGGTAGTCAACATTATCACCGTTTTTATGTCATTGATTTTAATGTTGCGAAGGCTTACAGAAATGGACCTCCTCTAAAACTATAAAAGCCCGTAACATGGTCAAAAGGAATCCGATGTCGATACGGTATATTTTTATGGACGCGTGGAATGATTATGCTACTATCTGCATTAAAATATTTAATTTTAAGGGTAGTCAACATTTTCACCGTTTTTATGTCATTGATTTTAATGTTGCGAAGGCTTACAGAAATGGCCCTCCTTTAAAACTTTAAAAGCCCGTAACATGGTCAAAAGGAATCCGATTTCGATACGGTATATCTTTATGGACTCGTGGAATGATTAGCTACTATCTGCATTAAAATATTTAATTTTAAAGGTAGTCAACATTATCACCGTTTTTATGTCATTGATTTTAATGTTGCGAAGGCTTACAGAAATGGACCTCCTCTAAAACTATAAAAGCCCGTAACATGGTCAAAAGGAATCCGATGTCGATACGGTATATTTTTATGGACGCGTGGAATGATTATGCTACTATCTGCATTAAAATATTTAATTTTAAGGGTAGTCAACATTTTCACCGTTTTTATGTCATTGATTTTAATGTTGCGAAGGCTTACAGAAATGGACCTCCTCTAAAACTATAAAAGCCCGTAACATGGTCAAAAGGAATCCGATGTCGATACGGTATATCTTTATGGACTCGTGGAATGATTATGATACTATCTGCATTAAAATATTTAATTTTAAGGGTAGTAAACGTTTTCACCGTTTTTATGTCATTGATTTTAATGTTGCGAGGGCTTTCAGAAACTGACCTCCTTTTAAACTTTAAAAGCCCATAAATTGGTCAAAAGGAATCCGATTTCGATATGGCATACCTTCATGGACTCGTGGAAGGATTATGGTGCTATCTGCATTAAAATATTTCACTTTAAAGTTAGTCAACATTTTCACCGTTTTTATGACATTGATTTTAATGTTGCAAAGGCTTACAGAAATGGACCTCCTTTAAAACTTTAAAAGCCCGTAACTTGTTCAAAAGGGACCCGATTTTGATGTGGCAAACCTTCATGGACTCGTGGAATGATTATGCTACTATCGGCATTAAATTATTTAATTTTAAAGGTAGTCAACATTTTCACCGTTTTTATGTCATTGATTTTAATGTTGCGAGGGCTTACAGAAACGGACCTCCTTTAAAACTTTAAAAGCCCATAAATTTGTCAAAAGGAATCTGATTTCGATATGGCATACCTTCATGGACTCGTGGAATGATTATGCTGCTATCTGCATTAAAATATTTCACTTTAAAGTTAGTCAACATTTTCACCGTTTATATGACATTGATTGAAATGTTGCGAAGGCTTACAGAAATGGACCTCCTCTAAAACTATAAAAGCCTTTACATGGTCAAAAGGAATCCGATGTCGATACGGTATATTTTTATGGACGCGTGGAATGATTATGCTACTATCTGCATTAAAATACTTAATTTTAAGGGTAGTCAACATTTTCACCGTTTTTATGTCATTGATTTTAATGTTGCGAAGGCTTACAGAAATGGCCCTCCTTTAAAACTTTAAAAGCCCGTAACATGGTCAAAAGGAATCCGATTTCGATACGGTATATCTTTATGGACTCGTGGAATGATTAGCTACTATCTGCACTAAAATATTTAATTTTAAAGGTAGTCAACATTTTCACCGTTTTTATGTCATTGATTTTGATGTTGCGAGGGCTTACAGAAATGAACCTCCTTTAAAACTTTAAAAGCCCGTAACATGGTCAAAAGGAATCCGATTTCGATATGGTATATCTTTATGGTCTCCTGGAATGATTAGCTACTATCTGCATTTAAATATTTAGTTTTAAAGGTAGTCAACTTTTTCACCGTTTTTATGTCATTGATTTTAATGTTGCGAAGGCTTACAGAAATGGACCTCCTCTAAAACTATAAAAGCCCGTAACTTGGACAAAAGGAATCCGATTTTGATACGGTATATTTTTATGGACTCGTGAAATGATTGTGCTGCTATCTGCATTTAAATATTTAACTTTAAAGGTAGTCAACATTTTCACCGTTTTTATGTCATTGATTTTAATGTTGCGAAGGCTTACAGAAATTGACCTCCTTTAAAACTTTAAAAGCCCGTAACATGGTCAAAAGGAATCCGATTTCGATACGGTATATCTTTATGGACTCGTGGAATGATTATGCTACTATCTGCATTAAAATATTAAATTTTAAGGGTAGTCAACATTTTCACCGTTTTTATGTCATTGATTTTAATGTTGCGAAGGCTTACAGAAATGGACCTCCTTTAAAACTTTAAAAGCCCGTAACATGGTCAAAAGGAATCCGATTTCGATACGGTATATCTTTATGGACTCGTGGAATGATTATGCTACTATCTGCATTAAAATATTTAATTTTAAGGGTAGTCAACACTTTCACCGATTTTATGTCATTGATTTTAATGTTGCGAAGGCTTACAGAAACGGACCTCCTTTAAAACTTTAAAAGCCCAAAAATTGGTCAAAAGGAATACGATTTCGATATGGCATACCTTCATGGACTCGTGGAATGATTATGCTGCTATCTGCATTAAAATATTTCACTTTAAAGTTAGTCAACAAACTATAAAAGCCCGTAACTTGGACAAAAGGAATCCGATTTTGATACGGTATATCTTTATGGACTCGTGAAATGATTGTGCTGCTATCTGCATTTAAATATTTAACTTTAAAGGAAGTCAACATTTTCACCGTTTTTATGTCATTGATTTTAATGTTGCGAAGGCTTACATAAATGGCCCTCCTTTAAAACTTTAAAAGCCCGTAACATGGTCAAAAGGAATCCGATTTCGATACGGTATATCTTTATGGACTCGTGGAATGATTAGCTACTATCTGCATTAAAATATTTAATCTTAAAGGTAGTCAACATTATCACCGTTTTTATGTCATTGACATGGTCAAAAGGAATCCGATGTCGATACGGTATATTTTTATGGACGCGTGGAATGATTATGCTACTATCTGCATTAAAATATTTAATTTTAAGGGTAGTCAAAATTTTCACCGTTTTTATGTCATTGATTTTAGCCCGTAAAGCCCGTAACTTGTTTAAAAGGGACCCGATTTTGATGTGGCAAACCTTCATGGACTCGTGGAATGATTATGCTACTATCGGCATTAAATTATTTAATTTTAAAGGTAGTCAACATTTTCACCGTTTTTATGTCATTGATTTTAATGTTGCGAGGGCTTACAGAAACGGACCTCCTTTAAAACTTTAAAAGCCCATAAATTTGTCAAAAGGAATCCGATTTCGATATGGCATACCTTCATGGACTCGTGGAATGATTATGCTGCTATGTGCATTAAAATATTTCACTTTAAAGTAAGTCAACATTTTCACCGTTTTTATGACATTGATTGAAATGTTGCGAAGGCTTACAGAAATGGACCTCCTCTAAAACTATAAAAGCCCGTAACATGGTCAAAAGGAATCCGATGTCGATACGGTATATTTTTATGGACGCGTGGAATGATTATGCTACTATCTGCATTAAAATACTTAATTTTAAGGGTAGTCAACATTTTCACCGTTTTTATGTCATTGATTATAATGTTGCGAAGGCTTACAGAAATGGACCTCCTTTAAAACTTTAAAAGCCCGTAACATGGTCAAAAGGAATCCGATTTCGATACGGTATATCTTTATGGACTCGTGGAATGATTAGCTACTATCTGCATTAAGATATTTAATTTTAAGGGTAGTCAACATTATCGCCGTTTTTATGTCATTGATTTTAATGGCTTACAGAAATGGACCTCCTTTAAAACTTTAAAAGCCCGTAACATGGTCAAAAGGAATCCGATTTCGATACGGTATATCTTTATGGACTCGTGGAATGATTAGCTACTATCTGCATTAAGATATTTAATTTTAAAGGTAGTCAACATTATCACCGTTTTTATGTCATTGATTTTAATGTTGCGAAGGCTTACAGAAATGGACCTCCTCTAAAACTATAAAAGCCCGTAACATGGTCAAATGGAATCCGATGTCGATACGGTATATTTTTATGGACGCGTGGAATGATTATGCTACTATCTGCATTAAAATATTTAATTTTAAGGGTAGTCAACATTTTCACCGTTTTTATGTCATTGATTTTAATGTTGCGAAGGCTTACAGAAACGGACCTCCTTTAAAACTTTAAAAGCCCAAAAATTGGTCAAAAGGAATACGATTTCGATATGGCATACCTTCATGGACTCGTGGAATGATTATGCTGCTATCTGCATTAAAATATTTCACTTTAAAGTTAGTCAACATTTTCACCGTTTTTATGACATTGATTGAAATGTTGCGAAGGCTTACAGAAATGGACCTCCTCTAAAACTATAAAAGCCCGTAACATGGTCAAAAGGAATCCGATGTCGATACGGTATATTTTTATGGACGCGTGGAATGATTATGCTACTATCTGCATTAAAATATTTAATTTTAAGGGTAGTCAACATTTTCACCGTTTTTATGTCATTGATTTTAATGTTGCGAAGGCTTACAGAAATGGCCCTCCTTTAAAACTTTAAAAGCCCGTAACATGGTCAAAAGGAATCCGATTTCGATACGGTATATCTTTATGGACTCGTGGAATGATTAGCTACTATCTGCATTAAAATATTTAATTTTAAAGGTAGTCAACATTATCACCGTTTTTATGTCATTGATTTTAATGTTGCGAAGGCTTACAGAAATGGACCTCCTCTAAAACTATAAAAGCCCGTAACATGGTCAAAAGGAATCCGATGTCGATACGGTATATTTTTATGGACGCGTGGAATGATTATGCTACTATCTACATTAAAATATTTAATTTTAAGGGTAGTCAACATTTTCACCGTTTTTATGTCATTGATTTTAATGTTGCGAAGGCTTACAGAAACGGACCTCCTTTAAAACTTTAAAAGCCCAAAAATTGGTCAAAAGGAATACGATTTCGATATGGCATACCTTCATGGACTCTTGGAATGATTATGCTGCTATCTGCTTTAAAATATTTCACTTTAAAGTTAGTCAACATTTTCACCGTTTTTATGACATTGATTGAAATGTTGCGAAGGCTTACAGAAATGGACCTCCTCTAAAACTATAAAAGCCCGTAACATGGTCAAAAGGAATCCGATGTCGATACGGTATATCTTTATGGACTCGTGGAATGATTATGATACTATCTGCATTAAAATATTTAATTTTAAGGGTAGTAAACGTTTTCACCGTTTTTATGTCATTGATTTTAATGTTGCGAGGGCTTTCAGAAACTGACCTCCTTTTAAACTTTAAAAGCCCATAAATTGGTCAAAAGGAATCCGATTTCGATATGGCATACCTTCATGGACTCGTGGAAGGATTATGGTGCTATCTGCATTAAAATATTTCACTTTAAAGTTAGTCAACATTTTCACCGTTTTTATGACTTTGATTTTAATGTTGCAAAGGCTTACAGAAATGGACCTCCTTTAAAACTTTAAAAGCCCGTAACTTGTTCAGAAGGGACCCGATTTTGATGTGGGATACCTTCATGGACTCGTGGAATGATTATGCTACTATCGGCATTAAATTATTTAATTTTAAAGGTAGTCAACATTTTCACCGTTTTTATGTCATTGATTTTAATGTTGCGAGGGCTTACAGAAACGGACCTCCTTTAAAACTTTAAAAGCCCATAAATTTGTCAAAAGGAATCCGATTTCGATATGGCATACCTTCATGGACTCGTGGAATGATTATGCTGCTATCTGCATTAAAATATTTCACTTTAAAGTTAGTCAACATTTTCACCGTTTTTAAGTCATTGATTTTAATGTTGCGAAGGCTTACAGAAATGGACCTCCTTTTAAACTATAAAAGCCCATAAATTGGTCAGAAGGAATCCGATTTCGATATGGCATACCTTCATGGACTCGTGGAATGATTATGCTACTATCGGCATTAAATTATTTAATTTTAAAGGTAGTCAACATTTTCACTGTTTTTAAGTCATTGATTTTAATGTTGCGAAGGCTTACAGAAATGGACCTTCTTTAAAACTTTAAAAGCCCGTAACATGGTCAAAAGGAATCCGATTTCGATACGGTATATCTTTAGGGACTCGTGGAATGACTAGCTACTATCTGCATTCAAATATTTAATTTTAAAGGTAGTCAACATTATCACCGTTTTTAAGTCATTGATTTTAATGTTGCGAAGGCTTACAGAAATGGACCTCCTTTTAAACTATAAAAGCCCATAAATTGGTCAGAAGGAATCCGATTTAGATATGGCATACCTTCATGGACTCGTGGAATGATTATGCTGCTATCTGCATTAAAATATTTCACTTTATAGGTAGTCAACATTTTCACCGTTTTAAAAACTTTAAAAGCCCGTAACTTGGCCACAAGGAATCCGATTTCGATATGGTATATCCTTATGGACTCGTGGAATGATTATGCTGCTATCTGCATTAAAATATTTCACTTTATAGGTAGTCAACACTTTCACCGCTTTTATGTCATTGATTTTGCGAAGGCTTACAGAAATGGACCTCCTCTAAAACTTAAAAAGCCCGTAACTTGGTCAAAAGGAATCCGATTTCGATATGGTATATCTTTATGGACTCGTGGAATGATTATGCTGCTATCTGGACTAAAATATTTCACTTTAAAGGTAGCCAACATTATCACCGTTTTTAAGTCATTGATTTTAATGTTGCGAAGGCTTACGGAAATGGACCTCCTCTAACACTATAAAGGCCCGTAACTTGGACAAAAGGAATCCGATTTTGATACGGTATATCTTTATGGACTCGTGGAATGATTAAGCTGCTATCTGCATTTAAATATTTAACTTTAAATTTAGTCAATATTTTCACCGTATATATGTCATTGATCTTAATGTTGCGAAGGCTTACAGAAATGGACCTCCTTTAAAACTTTAAAAGCCCGTAACTTGTTCAAAAGGGACCCGATTTTGATATGACATACCTTAATGGACTCGTGGAATGATTATGCTACTATCGGCATTAAATTATTAAATTTTAAAGGTAGTCAACATTTTTACAGTTTTTAAGTCATTGATTTTAATGTTACGAAGGCTTACAGAAATGGACCTCCTTTAAAACTTTAAAAGCCCGTAACATGGTCAAAAGGAATCCGATTTCGATACGGTATATCTTTAGGGACTCGTGGAATGATTAGCTACTATCTGAATTAAAATATTTAATTTTAAAGGTAGTCAACATTATCACCGTTTTTAAGTCATTGATTTTAATGTTGCGAAGGCTTACGGAAATGGACCTCCTCTAAAACTATAAAAGCCCGTAACTTGGTCAAAAGGAATCCGATTTCGATATGGCCTACCTTCATGGACTTGTGGAATGATTATGCTGCTATTTGCATTAAAATATTTCACTTTATAGGTAGTCAACATTTTCACCGTTTTAAAAATTTTAAAAGCCCGTAACTTGGTTACAAGGAATCCGATTTCGATATGGTATATCTTTATGGACTCGTGGAATGATTATGCTGCTATCTGCATTAAAATATTTCACTTTATAGGTAGTCAACACTTTCAGCGTTTTTATGTCACTGATTTTGCGAAGGCTTACAGAAATGGACCTCCTCTAAAACTTTAAAAGCCCGTAACTTGGTCAAAAGGAATCCGATTTCGATATGGTATGTCTTTATGGACTCGTGGAATGATTATGCTGCTATCTTCATTAAAATATTTCACTTTAAAGGTAGCCAACATTTTTACCGTTTTTATGTCATTGATTTTAATGTTGCGAAGGCTTACAGAAATGGACCTCCTCTAAAATTATAAAAGCTTGTAACTTGGACAAAAGGAATCCGATTTTGATACGGTATATCTTTATGGACTCGTGGAATGATTGTGCTGCTATCTGCATTTAAATATTTAACTTTAAATTTAGTCAATATTTTCACCGTATATATGTCATTGATCTTAATGTTGCGAAGGCTTACAGAAATGGACCTCCTTTAAAACTTTAAAAGCCCGTAACTTGTTCAAAAGGGACCCGATTTTGATATGGCATACCTTCATGGACTCGTGGGATGATTATGCTACTATCGGCATTAAATTATTTAATTTTAAAGGTAGTCAACATTTTCACCGTTTTTAAGTCATTGATTTTAATGTTGCGAAGGCTTACAGAAATGGACCTCCTTTAAAACTTTAAAAGCCCGTAACATGGTCAAAAGGAATCCGATGTCGATACGGTATATCTTTATGGACTCGTGTTATGATTATGCTACTATCTGCATTAAAATATTTAATTATAAAGGTAGTCAACATTTGCACCGTTTTTATGTCATTGATTTTGATGTTGCGAAGGCTTACAGAAATGAACCTCCTTTAAAACTTTAAAAGCCCGTAACATGGTCAAAAGGAATCCGATTTCGATATGGTATATCTTTATGGACTCCTGGAATGATTAGCCACTATCTGCATTAAAATATTTAATTTTAAAGGTAGTCAACATTTTCACCGTTTTTATGTCATTGATTTTAATGTTGCGAAGGCTTACAGAAATGGACCTCCTCTTAAACTATAAAAGCCCGTAACTTGGACAAAAGGAATCCGATTTTGATACGGTATATCTTTATGGACTCGTGGAATGATTGTGCTGCTATCTGCATTTAAATATTTAACTTTAAAGGTAGTCAATATTTTCACCGTATTTATGTAATTGATTTTAATGTTGTGAAGGCTTGCAGAAATGGACCTCCTTTTAAACTTTAAAAGCCCATAAATTGGTCAGAATCCGATTTCGATATGGCATACCTTCATGGACTCGTGGAATGATTATGCTGCTATCTCCATTAAAATATTTCACTTTATAGGTAGTCAACATTTTCACCGTTTTAAAAACTTTAAAAGCTCGTAACTTGGCCACAAGGAATCCGATTTCGATATGGTATATCTTTATGGACTCGTGGAATGATTATGCTGCTATCTGCATTAAAATATTTCACTTTTTAGGTAGTCAACACTTTCACCGTTTTTATGTCATTAATTTTGCCAGGGCTTACAGAAATGGACCTCCTCTAAAACTTAAAAAGCCCGTAACTTGGTCAAAAGGAATCCGATTTCGATATGGTATATCTTTATGGACTCGTGGAATGATTATGCTCCTATCTGCATTAAAATATTTCACTGTAAAGGTAGCCAACATTTTCACCGTTTCTATGTCATTGATTTTAATGTTGCGAGGGCTTACAGAAATGGACCTCTTCTAAAACTATAAAAGCCCGTAACTTGGACAAAAGGAATCCGATTTTGATACGGTATATCTTTATGGACTCGTGGAATGATTGTGCTGCTATCTGCATCAAAATATTTAATTTTAAAGGTAGGCAACTTTTTCACCGTTTAAATGTCATTGATTTTAATGTTGCGAAGACTTACAGAAATGGACCTCCTCTAAAACTTTAAAAGCCCGTAACTTGGTCAAAAGGAATCCGATTTCGATATGGTATATCTTTATGGACCCGTGGAATGATTATGCTGCTATCTGCATTGAAATATTTCACTTTAAAGGTAGTCAGCACTTTCACCGTTTTTATGTCATTGATTTTAATGTTGCGAAGACTTACAGAAATGGACCTCCTCTAAAATTTTAAAAGCCCGTAACTTGGCCAAAAGGAATCCGATTTCGATATGGTATATCTTTATGGACTCGTGGAATGATTATGCTGCTATCTGCATTAAAATATTTAATGTTAAAGGGAGTAAACTTTTTCACCGTTTATATGTCATTGATTTTAATGTTGCGAAGACTTACAGAAATGGAGCTCCTCTAAAACTTTAAAAGCCCGTAACTTGGTCAAAAGCAATCCGATTTCGATATGGTATATCTTTATGGACTCGTGGAATGATTATGCTGCTATCTGCATTAAAATATTTCACTTTAAAGGTAGTCAACACTTTCACCGTTTTTATGTCATTGATTTTAATGTTGCGAAGGCTTACAGAAATGGACCTCCTCTAAAACTTTAAAAGCCCGTAACTTGGTCAAAAGGAATCCGATTTCGATATGGTATATCTTTATGGACTCGTGGAATGATTATGCAGTTATCTGCATTAAAATATTTCACTTTAAAGGTAGTCAACATTTTCACCGTTTTTATGTCATTGATTCTAATGTTGCGAAGGCTTATAGAAATGAACCTCCTTTAAAGCTTTAAAAGCCCGTAACATGGTCAAAAGGAATCCGATTTCGATATGGTATATCTTTATGGACTCGTGGAATGATTAGCTACTATCTGCATTAAAATATTTAATTTTAAAGGTAGTCAACATTATCACCGTTTTTATGTCATTGATTTTAATGTTGCGAAGGCTTACGGAAATGGACCTCCTTTAAATTTTTAAAAGCCCGTAACTTGGCCAAAAGGAATCCGATTTCGATATGGTATATCTTTATGGACTCGTGGAATGATTATGCTGCTATCTGCATTAAAATATTTCACTTTATAGGTAGTCAACACTTTCACCGTTTTTATGTCATTGATTTTAATGTTGCGAAGGCTTACAGAAATGGACCTCCTCTAAAACTATAAAAGCCCGTAACATGGTCAAAAGTAATCTGATTTCGATACGGTATATCTTTTTAAACTCATGGAATGATTATGCTGCTATCTGCATTAAAATATTTAATTTTAAAGGTAGTCAACATTTTCACCGTTTTTATGTCATTGATTTTAATGTTGCGAAGGCTTACAGAAATGGACCTCCTCTAAAACTATAAAAGCCCGTTACATGGTCAAAAGGAATCCGATTTCGATACGGTATATCTTTATGGACTCGTGGAATGATTAGCTACTATCTGCATTAAAATATTTAATTTTAAAGGTAGTCAACATTATCACCGTTTTTATGTCATTGATTTTAATGTTGCGAAGGTTTACGGAAATGGATCTCCTCTAAAACTATAAAAGCCCGTTACTTGGTCAAAAGGAATCCGATTTTGATACGGTATATATTTATGGACTCGTGGAATGATTATGCTACTATCTGCATTAAAATATTTAATTTTAAGGGTAGTCAACATTTTCACCGTTTTTATGTCATTGATTTTAATGATGCGAAGGCTTACAGAAATGGACCTCCCTTAAAACTTTAAAAGCCCATAAATTGGTCAAAAGGAATCCGATTTCGATATGGCATACCTTTATGGACTCGTGGAATGATTATGCTGCTATCTGCATTAAAATATTTCACTTTAAAGTTAGTCAACATTTTCACCGTTTTTATGACATTGATTGTAATGTTGCGAAGGCTTACAGAAATGGACCTCCTCTAAAACTATAAAAGCCCGTAACATGGTCAAAAGGAATCCGGTATCGATACGGTATATCTTTATGGACTCGTGGAATGATTATGATACTATCTGCATTAAAATATTTAATTTTAAGGGTAGTCAACATTTTCACCGTTTTTATGTCATTGATTTTAATGTTGCGAAGGCTTACAGAAACGGACCTCCTTTAAAACTTTAAAAGCCCAAAAATTGGTCAAAAGGAATACGATTTCGATATGGCATACCTTCATGGACTCGTGGAATGATTATGCTGCTATCTGCATTAAAATATTTCACTTTAAAGTTAGTCAACATTTTCACCGTTTTTATGACATTGATTGAAATGTTGCGAAGGCTTACAGAAATGGACCTCCTCTAAAACTATAAAAGCCCGTAACATGGTCAAAAGGAATCCGATGTCGATACGGTATATCTTTATGGACTCGTGGAATGATTATGATACTATCTGCATTAAAATATTTAATTTTAAGGGTAGTAAACGTTTTCACCGTTTTTATGTCATTGATTTTAATGTTGCGAGGGCTTACAGAAACTGACCTCCTTTTAAACTTTAAAAGCCCATAAATTGGTCAAAAGGAATCCGATTTCGGTATGGCATACCTTCATGGACTCGTGGAAGGATTATGGTGCTATCTGCATTAAAATATTTCACTTTAAAGTTAGTCAACATTTTCACCGTTTTTATGACTTTGATTTTAATGTTGCAAAGGCTTACAGAAATGGACCTCCTTTAAAACTTTAAAAGCCCGTAACTTGTTCAGAAGGGACCCGATTTTGATGTGGGATACCTTCATGGACTTGGGAATGATTATGCTACTATCGGCATTAAATTATTTAATTTTAAAGGTAGTCAACATTTTCACCGTTTTTATGTCATTGATTTTAATGTTGCGAGGGCTTACAGAAACGGACCTCCTTTAAAACTTTAAAAGCCCATAAATTTGTCAAAAGGAATCCGATTTCGATATGGCATACCTTCATGGACTCGTGGAATGATTATGCTGCTATCTGCATTAAAATATTTCACTTTAAAGTTAGTCAACATTTTCACCGTTTTTAAGTCATTGATTTTATTGTTGCGAAGGCTTACAGAAATGGACCTCCTTTTAAACTATAAAAGCCCATAAATTGGTCAGAAGGAATCCGATTTCGATATGGCATACCTTCATGGACTCGTGGAATGATTATGCTACTATCGGCATTAAATTATTTAATTTTAAAGGTAGTCAACATTTTCACTGTTTTTAAGTCATTGATTTTAATGTTGCGAAGGCTTACAGAAATGGACCTTCTTTAAAACTTTAAAAGCCCGTAACATGGTCAAAAGGAATCCGATTTCGATACGGTATATCTTTAGGGACTTGTGGAATGATTAGCTACTATCTGCATTCAAATATTTAATTTTAAAGGTAGTCAACATTATCACAGTTTTAAGTCATTGATTTTAATGTTGCGAAGGCTTACAGAAATGGACCTCCTTTTAAACTATAAAAGCCCATAAATTGGTCAGAAGGAATCCGATTTCGATATGGCATACCTTCATGGACTCGTGGAATGATTATGCTGCTATCTGCATTAAAATATTTCACTTTATAGGTAGTCAACATTTTCACCGTTTTAAAAACTTTAAAAGCCCGTAACTTGGCCACAAGGAATCCGATTTCGATATGGTATATCCTTATGGACTCGTGGAATGATTATGCTGCTATCTGCATTAAAATATTTCACTTTATAGGTAGTCAACACTTTCACCGCTTTTATGTCATTGATTTTGCGAAGGCTTACAGAAATGGACCTCCTCTAAAACTTAAAAAGCCCGTAACTTGGTCAAAAGGAATCCGATTTCGATATGGTATATCTTTATGGACTCGTGGAATGATTATGCTGCTATCTGGACTAAAATATTTCACTTTAAAGGTAGCCAACATTATCACCGTTTTTAAGTCATTGATTTTAATGTTGCGAAGGCTTACGGAAATGGACTTCCTCTAACACTATAAAAGCCCGTAACTTGGACAAAAGGAATCCGATTTTGATACGGTATATCTTTATGGACTCGTGGAATGATTGTGCTGCTATCTGCATTTAAATATTTAACTTTAAATTTAGTCAATATTTTCACCGTATATATGTCATTGATCTTAATGTTGCGAAGGCTTACAGAAATGGACCTCCTTTAAGACTTTAAAAGCCCGTAACTTGTTCAAAAGAGACCCGATTTTGATATGACATACCTTCATGGACTCGTGGAATGATTATGCTACTATCGGCATTAAATTATTTAATTTTAAAGGTAGTCAACATTTTTACAGTTTTTAAGTCATTGATTTTAATGTTACGAAGGCTTACAGAAATGGACCTCCTTTAAAACTTTAAAAGCCCGTAACATGGTCAAAAGGAATCCGATTTCGATACGGTATATCTTTAGGGACTCGTGGAATGATTAGCTACTATCTGAATTAAAATATTTAATTTTAAAGGTAGTCAACATTATCACCGTTTTTAAGTCATTGATTTTAATGTTGCGAAGGCTTACGGAAATGGACCTCCTCTAAAACTATAAAAGCCCGTAACTTGGTCAAAAGGAATCCGATTTCGATATGGCCTACCTTCATGGACTTGTGGAATGATTATGCTGCTATTTGCATTAAAATATTTCACTTTATAGGTAGTCAACATTTTCACCGTTTTAAAAACTTTAAAAGCCCGTAACTTGGTTACAAGGAATCCGATTTCGATATGGTATATCTTTATGGACTCGTGGAATGATTATGCTGCTATCTTCATTAAAATATTTCACTTTAAAGGTAGCCAACATTTTTACCGTTTTTATGTCATTGATTTTAATGTTGCGAAGGCTTACAGAAATGGACCTCCTCTAAAATTATAAAAGCCCGTAACTTGGACAAAAGGAATCCGATTTTGATACGGTATATCTTTATGGACTCGTGGAATGATTGTGCTGCTATCTGCATTTAAATATTTAACTGTAAAGGTAGTCAATATTTTCACCGTATTTATGTCATTGATCTTAATGTTGCGAAGGCTTACAGAAATGGACCTCCTTTAAAACTTTAAAAGCCCGTAACTTGTTCAAAAGGGACCCGATTTTGATATGGCATACCTTCATGGACTCGTGGGATGATTATGCTACTATCGGCATTAAATTATTTAATTTTAAAGGTAGTCAACATTTTCACCGTTTTTAAGTCATTGATTTTAATGTTGCGAAGGCTTACAGAAATGGACCTCCTTTAAAACTTTAAAAGCCCGTAACATGGTTAAAAGGAATCCGATGTCGATACGGTATATCTTTATGGACTCGTGTTATGATTATGCTACTATCTGCATTAAAATATTTAATTATAAAGGTAGTCAACATTTGCACCGTTTTTATGTCATTGATTTTGATGTTGCGAAGGCTTACAGAAATGAACCTCCTTTAAAACTTTAAAAGCCCGTAACATGGTCAAAAGGAATCCGATTTCGATATGGTATATCTTTATGGACTCCTGGAATGATTAGCCACTATCTGCATTAAAATATTTAATTTTAAAGGTAGTCAACATTTTCACCGTTTTTATGTCATTGATTTTAATGTTGCGAAGGCTTACAGAAATGGACCTCCTCTTAAACTATAAAAGCCCGTAACTTGGACAAAAGGAATCCGATTTTGATACGGTATATCTTTATGGACTCGTGGAATGATTGTGCTGCTATCTGCATTTAAATATTTAACTTTAAAGGTAGTCAATATTTTCACCGTATTTATGTCATTGATTTTAATGTTGTGAAGGCTTACAGAAATGGACCTCCTTTTAAACTTTAAAAGCCCATAAATTGGTCAGAAGGAATCCGATTTCGATATGGCATACCTTCATGGACTCGTGGAATGATTATGCTGCTATCTCCATTAAAATATTTCACTTTATAGGTAGTCAACATTTTCACCGTTTTAAAAACTTTAAAAGCTCGTAACTTGGCCACAAGGAATCCGATTTCGATATGGTATATCTTTATGGACTCGTGGAATGATTATGCTGCTATCTGCATTAAAATATTTCACTTTTTAGGTAGTCAACACTTTCACCGTTTTTATGTCATTAATTTTGCGAGGGCTTACAGAAATGGACCTCCTCTAAAACTTAAAAAGCCCGTAACTTGGTCAAAAGGAATCCGATTTCGATATGGTATATCTTTATGGACTCGTGGAATGATTATGCTCCTATCTGCATTAAAATATTTCACTGTAAAGGTAGCCAACATTTTCACCGTTTCTATATCATTGATTTTAATGTTGCGAGGGCTTACAGAAATGGACCTCTTCTAAAACTATAAAAGCCCGTAACTTGGACAAAAGGAATCCGACTTTGATACGGTATATCTTTATGGACTCGTGGAATGATTGTGCTGCTATCTGCATTAAAATATTTAATTTTAAAGGTAGGCAACTTTTTCACCGTTTAAATGTCATTGATTTTAATGTTGCGAAGACTTACAGAAATGGACCTCCTCTAAAACTTTAAAAGCCCGTAACTTGGTCAAAAGGAATCCGATTTCGATATGGTATATCTTTATGGACCCGTGGAATGATTATGCTGCTATCTGCATTGAAATATTTCACTTTAAAGGTAGTCAACACTTTCACCGTTTTTATGTCATTGATTTTAATGTTGCGAAGACTTACAGAAATGGACCTCCTCTAAAATTTTAAAAGCCCGTAACTTGGCCAAAAGGAATCCGATTTCGATATGGTATATCTTTATGGACTCGTGGAATGATTATGCTGCTATCTGCATTAAAATATTTAATGTTAAAGGTAGTAAACTTTTTCACCGTTTTTATGTCATTGATTTTAATGTTGCGAAGGCTTACAGAAATGCTCCTCCTCTAAAACTTTAAAAGCCCGTAACTTGGTCAAAAGGAATCCGATTTCGATATGGTATATCTTTATGGACTCGTGGAATGATTATGCAGTTATCTGCATTAAAATATTTCACTTTAAAGGTAGTCAACATTTTCACCGTTTGTATGTCATTGATTCTAATGTTGCGAAGGCTTATAGAAATGAACCTCCTTTAAAACTTTAAAAGCCCGTAACATGGTCAAAAGGAATCCGATTTCGATATGGTATATCTTTATGGACTCGTGGAATGATTAGCTACTATCTGCATTAAAATATTTAATATTAAAGGTAGTCAACATTATCACCGTTTTTATGTCATTGATTTTAATGTTGCGAAGGCTTACGGAAATGGACCTCCTTTAAATTTTTAAAAGCCCGTAACTTGGCCAAAAGGAATCCGATTTCGATATGGTATATCTTTATGGACTCGTGGAATGATTATGCTGCTATCTGCATTAAAATATTTCACTTTATAGGTAGTCAACACTTTCACCGTTTTTATGTCATTGATTTTAATGTTGCGAAGGCTTACAGAAATGGACCTCCTCTAAAACTATAAAAGCCCGTAACATGGTCAAAAGTAATCTGATTTCGATACGGTATATCTTTTTAAACTCATGGAATGATTATGCTGCTATCTGCATTAAAATATTTAATTTTAAAGGTAGTCAACATTTTCACCGTTTTTATGTCATTGATTTTAATGTTGCGAAGGCTTACAGAAATGGACCTCCTCTAAAACTATAAAAGCCCGTAACATGGTCAAAAGGAATCCGATTTCGATACGGTATATCTTTATGGACTCGTGGAATGATTAGCTTTTATCTGCATTAAAATATTTAATTTTAAAGGTAGTGAACATTATCACCGTTTTTATGTCATTGATTTTAATGTTGCGAAGGTTTACGGAAATGGATCTCCTCTAAAACTATAAAAGCCCGTTACTTGGTCAAAAGGAATCCGATTTTGATACGGTATATATTTATGGACTCGTGGAATGATTATGCTACTATCTGCATTAAAATATTTAATTTTAAGGGTAGTCAACATTTTCACCGTTTTTATGTCATTGATTTTAATGATGCGAAGGCTTACAGAAATGGACCTCCCTTAAAACTTTAAAAGCCCATAAATTGGTCAAAAGGAATCCGATTTCGATATGGCATACCTTTATGGACTCGTGGAATGATTATGCTGCTATCTGCATTAAAATATTTCACTTTAAAGTTAGTCAACATTTTCACCGTTTTTATGACATTGATTGTAATGTTGCGAAGGCTTACAGAAATGGACCTCCTCTAAAACTATAAAAGCCCGTAACATGGTCAAAAGGAATCCGATGTCGATACGGTATGTCTTTAGGGACTCGTGGAATGATTAGCTACTATCTGCATTAAAATATTTAATTTTAAAGGTAGTCAACTTTATCACCGTTTTTATGTCATTGATTTTAATGTTGCGAAGGCTTACGGAAATGGACCTCCTCTAAAACTATAAAAGCCCGTAACTTGGTCAAAAGGAATCCGATTTCGATATGGCATACCTGCATGGACTCGTGGAATGATTATGCTGCTATCTGCATTAAAATATTTCACTTTATAGGTAGTCAACATTTTCACCGTTTTTATGTCATTGATTTTAATGTTGCGAAGGCTTACAGAAATGGACCTCCTCTAACACTATAAAAGCCCGTAACTTGTTCAAAAGGGACCCGATTTCGATTCGGCATACCTTCATGGACTCGTGGAATGATTATGCTACTATCGGCATTAAATTATTTAATTTTAAAGGTAGTCAACATTTTCACCGTTTTTATGTCATTGATTTTCGGCCAAAGAGCTAGTGGGATGGCTCTGAGGGCGCCGAGCTGAAGGCTACCGAACGGGTCGCAGGTTGCGGATAGCGAGCGCCCTGGTTCTCCAGGGTAGCTACGAATAAGCGTGGAAGTTGGACACGGCCCGGCTACCGCCAAGCCCCCAACACGAAGCGCAAATAAGTAGCCCCGGACAGTCAGCGGGTATCTGCGCCGTAGCAGTACCGACGTCGCGCTTGTGCTGCCGCCTCCGACAAATAGCTCACACACACCCCTTCCCGCACTCTTTGAACCTACCTCTTCCCTACCCACACAACTCATCTCACCCCGGGCTGGACTAAGGTGTCACTCGTACCGTGCCGAGAGTCAATCTGGCTGGGAGCCCGAGTCATCAAATAACTCAGTCTCAAACGGTGAGCTCAGGCAAGTGGCGACCGCCTGTTCTAAGTCAGCCTTACCCGGGTACGGCGGATCTCTGCCCGGGTGGACCTGTCCTTTCTCCGCAGCTCGTGGGATTTAACATGGAGAACTTAACAAATACTAAACAAAAAGACTGCACAAGACGAGAGCCCGACACTCTTATAAAGTCGGAAGTCGTAACCAACGACGAAAGAAAGAGCAAGATCACGGCTCTGACTACCCCAGTCCACGTGACGTCTACCCCTGCCAAGGCCAGCGAACAACGCAGCCGGCTAAGCCCAACTCGCCATAGCGACAAGCCCAAGCCTCCCACCAGCGTAGGTGTGGCTAACCAGCCACTCCAACCTGAGGGGAGCGCCAAAGCCGGTCTCGTGGTGAGTACCAGGGCAAAGGAGTTTAAGAGGGTACCACCTAACCAGGCAGGACCTCTTGAAAGAAAGAAGGCTTCTAGGATCCTCAAACGGCTGGCCACCAATCCGATACGTGAGGATCAGACATCGAAATTGGATTACCAGAAAATCCAAGAGGACATAGCCTGGGCGAAGGCAGTTATCCCAGATTTCGACATCGCTATGACTACCAGCAACAAGCGAGAGAGGTCGATGGAGTCAGCTCAACCAGCGAGCAAGAAGGCCAAAGTAACCAACCGCGGCACATGGTCGAGATCCTTTGCGGAAGTGGTAAAGGATCGGAAGATCATTGGAGTCATCGACCAGAGCGATGAAGGCGGAAGGATCCCAAGAAACCATTGGGGTCTGGTTAGACGGGCCCTTGCGACAGTGGCCTTGAAAGTGCTGGACGAAAACCCAGGACCGCCACCCGATTGCACAGATGCAGGGTGGTACCAGGGCAACGTAAAGTTGATCGCCTGCGAAGACGAGAGATCGGCAGCACTCTACAAGGCTGCAATTGACAAAGTCGGCGAGGTCTACCCCGGGGCCAAGCTGGCAGTTTGTGAGGCTGCAGACATCCCGTCTCGACCGAGAGCGAGGGTGTGGCTGCCGTCGAAACCATCGGAACCAGAGGCTATACTCAGCCTGCTGACCAGGTTCAACCCAAAACTTCCAACAGACGGTTGGAAGGTGGTCAAGGTGGAGAAAACCGAGCGAGTCACCATGAGCGTGGTTATCCTCCTAAACCAGGCCTGCTTGGAACCCCTCGCAGCCCAACAGCACAGAGTGAACTACGGGTTCGATAAGGTGCAGCTTCGTATTTATGACACCGATAAGATAGCGGCAGACAACCTGGCTGCCTGTGCGTCGTACGAACCCCCGAGCGACGACGAACCAGATCACGAAGAGGCCACCCTCACCGGCTACGTGTCAACCGACTCGGAGCTGACGGAGAGCCTGAAACAGCTGTGCACCCAGGACACAACCCGACCAGGGCGCTCTGTCCCCCAGGACATAGCGGAGGAAGCGGAGGGTACCCAGCCCGACCCCAGTCCCAAAGATGGTGCAGTTTCTGCAAATTAATCTGCACCACAGCAAGGCAGCATCCGCTGCCCTCCTCACCCGCCTGGCAACAGGCAACATAGACGTAGTCCTCATTCAAGAGCCATGGATTGTTGGTAACAACATCTGTGGCTTATCAACCCCCCTATACAAGCTATTTTACACCAAGGACAAGGGTAAAACCAGAACCTGCATTCTTACAAAAACACACTTTAACACATTTCTTATTCCACAGTTTAGCGAAGGCGACCTTACCACGGTAAGACTGGAGCTAAACGAACACACCCATCACACCATAGCATCATTCTATCTGGCTCACGACCACGAAGGGCCACTACCAAACACCACTACACAACAACTCATACGCACTCACTCATCTAAGGAACTCATCCTGGATGGGGACGCTAACTCTCACCACACACAATGGGGAAGTACAAACACCAACGAAAGGGGTGAGTTACTCTACGACTATCTCCTTCAATCAAATCTATTCATCTGCAACAAAGCTGTCTTACTCTTTCAGCGAACGGTCGTGTTTTTGTCTTGCGCTCCGAATTTTTGTTCTTTTTGTCAATAAACCATCGGGGTTTCATTCATATTTTCATACGTCTATATAACTTTTTATGTCCCTAACAACATCCGTTCGCTTCGCGAGTGCATAGTGATTGTTTTGTGTTTAAATTAACAAAATTAGTTTGCACGTCTAATCTCTGTGCAGTGTTTGTTGTTATTGTTTTTTTCTAATTGCCTTCTTCTTTTCTTCCAAACGCTGTTTGGAGCGGTAAGTGTCAACGGTAGTTTCCCGCTCTCCCGCACTCCCGCTTATAACTTTGTTTTTGGAACATCTAAAACTTACGCTCCCCCAGCTTACTTACTCCCGCTCATTCTCTCCCGCTCTCTAACTCTCTCTTTTACTTGCGTAGCTTTATTCTCTTGGCACTGTGGTTTGGAATATCGCGATAATGGCTGTCTGCAATTTAAAGAAATGCAAGTCGTTAATTTCGGCTGGACAACAGAGCATTCCGTGCCATTCGTGTGAGAATATTTTTCATGCAAAATGCCTTGGCTATTCGGGCCTGGTACGCAATGCAATCGACATGAGAAGTGGCTTGCGCTACTATTGTGATGAATGCATTGCTTATGAAACCCAGGCACTCTCTATAAGGCGGCTTACAAAAAGCACTGTTACGGAATTAATCCGGAACAGCCGTAAAAATACGGATCTGCTTGTGGCGCTTGAGTCGCAGCTCACTAGCCGTATGCTATCTGAGCCCGATTCTCCTAAGCGTAAAAAGATCGCGGTCGATAGACAACCCACGGTAGCCGCTAGTGTAACTCTCTCTGGCGATCCGGGGTCTGCAGCACAGCAGTCGATCTCAGCCGCCGCACAAATGGTACTGAGATCGAAAGCTAAAAAAGATTCGGTTTCCGAATGCAAAGGACGCGAGATTTTGCCGCATGAGACGCCCGAAAAATCTGCTATAAACAATACTTTAATAATTCCAACGCCGCATGTTGACTTAACGTCCGGAGTACCGAATGAAACTGGTAGTGCAGCCGTAAATGCCGTAGTACCAAAATCTGTCACATGTGTGGTACCTAAAACAGTCACCTATGTACCGCAGCGGAAACAAATTTTTGTTTCTCGGCTAAATCCTGACCTTTCATCCCTGGACATTACGGCCTATATCCGTAACAAAGTTCAGATTGATGATCTAAAGGTTGAACGATTTAATTTTCCATATGCTAGGGAAGTATCATCTTTTAAGATCGGTGTTCCCTGTGCTCATTTTGCAACTATGTGCTCAGCCAATTTTTGGCCTGTTGGCATTTTTGTTAAAGAGTACGAAGCTAAAAAAAAAAAAATTCGTTCAAAGGAAGTTGGAAATCCCTTTAAAGAGCCATCCACATCTACATCCTCATCTATCTCAAAAAACTAGATTCTTTTCTTCAGCTTTATTATCAGAATACAAGAGGTTTACAAAGTAAGTTGACCAAATTGTATACTGATAGTTTTTCCTTGTCTTCCCATGTTATTGTTTTTACTGAAACCTGGTTAAAACCGGAAGTTCTAAGTTCCGAAGTTTTTCCAAGTAAGTACACAACTTACAGGCTTGATCGTCCGTCCCGACGTGGAGGTGGAGTTTTAATTGCAGTTGACTCAGAATTAACGTCTGAAGTAATAACGTCCGACGAAATAAATGACATTGAATTTCTGTGTATAAAACTATCCCTTCCGGGTATTTCTATATACATAACATGTTCATATATTCCGCCATCATCGGAATTCCCGACATATGCGAATCATCTGTCCGCTATCCAGTTTATTTCAAGTAAACTATCAGATAGGGATCAGTTAATAGTTTTAGGTGACTTTAATATACCTAGGGCGTCATGGTCCACCGTCGAAACCTCAAATATATTGTTACCTTCAACGCAGCATGATTTTCTTGACGGTTTGCTTGATATTTCATTGTCTCAAGTAAATCATGTATTAAATTTCTTAGGACGATTACTGGATCTATGCTTTGTTTCCAGTCCAGATTGTGTCTGCATAGCTAGAACCTCTGCAATTACTTTACCAGAAGACCCCTATCACCCAACGCTAGAGCTGACTATTGACACGGGTACAAAAGTGTATGAAGTATCTGAAAAAATAGCTAAACGCATCCCCTGCTTTCGTAGAGCGAACTTTGCACTCATTAATAGCCTTATAGCTTGCTCGGATTGGTCCAATCTGTACTTAAGTACTAATATAAATGAAGCGGTTAATATATTTTATAACATATTAAACGAAGTTTTTGATACATGCGTTCCTACGTATTATCCTAAAATTTCAAATCAACCTCCGTGGTTTAACAAAGAGCTGGCACGACTTAAAAATGTAAAGTCTAGACTCTACAAAAAGTTTAGAGCTTCAGGTTCACAAGCTGCCTTTTCCCGATACTTAAGTGCTCGGTCTGATTTCACCGTGCTTAACGCCCAGTGTTATAAAAACTATTTAGCTCGTTGCAAGACCCAGTTTACACTGGATCCAAAACAGTTTTATAATTTTGTTAACACAAAGCGTAAATCTTCTAGTTACCCATCATCACTTAAATTTGAAAATTCGGCTGCTAGCACTGATCAAGCCATAGCCGATCTTTTTGCACAGTTTCTTCAAACCACCTATTCAACATCAAGTCCTCCAGATCAGTCTTACCCATATGTCATTCCTAAATCAAACTTTATTTGTTGTCCTGTTATAAGTAAAAGCTCACTTCTTTTAGATTTGCAAAGGGTCAAACCAGTCTACTCTCCGGGTCCTGACGGAGTCCCTGGATGTGTGCTTAGGTATTGCGCTGAGACTTTGTGTAGACCATTGCACAAATTGTTTACTTTGTCTTTAGAAACATCCGATTTCCCACACAGATGGAAGGAATCGTTTGTTATCCCGCTTCATAAAAAAGGGAGTAAATTGAACGCATGTAATTATAGAGGTATTTCAAAGCTATCAGCAATACCGAAGCTCTTTGAGAACATTATTACGCCTCATTTACAACACAGTTGTAGGTCCCTTATTTCCTCTTGTCAACACGGATTTATAAAACGTAGGTCAACGACAACCAACCTTTTGGAGTTTACTTCATTTGTTATAGGAGGTTTTAGAAAGAATCGTCAGACTGATGTGGTCTACACTGATTTTAGTAAGGCGTTTGATTCTGTAAATCACCCGATTTTAGTCCGGAAATTGGACCTTTTAGGGTTTCCAGGTGATCTTCTTAGGTGGATTTTAAGTTATTTGAATGATAGGACTCAAAGGGTCATTTTTAAAAACTCTTTGTCATCCCTAATCCGAGTTACTTCCGGTGTACCACAAGGAAGTCATCTTGGTCCGCTCCTGTTTACATTATTTATAAATGACCTTCCATTAGTCTTAACGAAGTCACGGGTTCTTATGTACGCAGATGACGTTAAGTTGTGCCTGCAATATAATGACCCCGCACAAAGTTTAGCTTTACAATCGGATCTAAATGCATTTCAAACATGGTGCATGGATAATGAATTGAATTTAAATGGTTCTAAGTGTAAACTAATGACCTTTTTTCGTGTCAGCCCCCACTACTCAACGTATACTTTGAGTGGTTGTGCGTTAGATAGGATAACGCATGCTGACGACCTTGGAGTCTACATGGATCCTAGACTTAAATTTTCCGATCACATTACTACTATGGTAAATAAAGCCAGGGGCGTGCTTGCATTTATCAAAAGGTGGTCGAAGGAATTCGATGATCCCTATGTCACAAAGACCTTGTTTATTTCATTAGTCCGACCAATTCTTGAGTACTGCGCTCCTGTTTGGAGTCCCCAATATGGGGTGCATATAGACCGGATTGAGACTGTGCAAAAAAACTTCTTAATATTTGCCTTACGGAGACTTAACTGGGATACAAGCCTAATACTACCATCCTACTCTAGTAGACTACTTCTAATTAACTTACCATCGTTAGCTAACCGTAGAACTATGCTTGGTATTACGTTTATTAGAAATCTTATTCATGGTGATGTAGAGAGTCCCGAGTTACTGGGTCGCCTGCATTTTAATGTGCCAAATAGATTCACTAGAAACTATATTCCTTTAGTATTAAATCACTGTATCTCTAATTACGCAATGCATGAACCTTTTAGAGTACTTTGCAATGATTATAATAGACTATATCATCTAATATCTACTACTGACTCACTTCCTATCCTTAAATCAATAATACTATCCTCCCTAGTAACTAATTAGTTTTACTTGATGTATTTTGTCTATTCGTGTATTGACCTGTATTTTTAATTGTCTATTGTCACATTGTCCTTTTCTTTGTCCGCGATTACGTTTACTCGCCCAAAACGGTGATGGGCTCCGCGCGTAACAAGCTTTGCTTGGTGTCGTAGGGCCACTTGTTTGTACTGACCATAGTGCATCAACGTCCAAGAAGAAACAAAGGTAATGACCCAACTTTCATCACTAGAAATAGGAGGGAAGTACTAGACATTACTCTAATATCTGATCCCCTACTTAACCAACTAGAAGCGTGGAAGGTGGGGATCGAACACTCATTCTCAGACCACCGTTACATAGAATTTAAAATAAGTCTAGACCATCCTCCCGCCGAGGACATCACTAATCTAAGATTAACCAACTGGGGATACTACAAAAATCTCCTCAACAGGAACCTACTCGCTCCCCCGACACGCATACGCAACCGTCAAGAATTAGATAACCTAGTTAACACTTTTACTGATATCTGCGGTGAGGCCTTAAAAAGGGCTTGCCCAAGTAGAACAGTCAAAACAAAGCACAAACCCCCATGGTGGAACCCAACCCTGGCGAACCTTAAAAGAGAGTGTAGAACTTACTTCAACAAAGCTAAATATAACAATAGCGAATCCTCCAGGAATCTATATCATTCAAAACTAAGCCTATACAAAAAGGAAATAAGAATATCAAAACGAAGAGCCTGGGCTAACTTCTGCAGTAGCATAGAATCTACTGCGGAGGCATCCAGACTCAGAAGAATTCTAGCTAAAGCTCCAGCTACCATTGGCTATCTTAAAACCAATGCTGATGGCTGGACGGAAAACAGTCAGGAAACCCTTGAACTACTGTTAGACACACACTTCCCTAACAATACCCAGGTAGTGGAGGACCTCCACATAGAGGTGAATCTAGACGACCAGAGTATTGCCAACATTTCAAACCCTGACCGCATTCAGTGGGCTGTTAACTCTTTTAAGCCCTTCAAATCACCTGGCCCAGATGGGTTCTTCACGGCCCAGCTACAACGGACATTAGATATGTCCCTTCCCTGGCTGACAGCCATCTTCCACGGCTGCCTTGCTCTAAACCATATTCCAACAAGGTGGCTGGACGTTAAGGTAATTTTTATACCGAAAGCCGGCAAGCCCTCCCACACCAACCCAAAGGACTTCCGCCCGATCAGTCTCTCTTCCTTCTTGTTGAAGACCCTGGAAAGGCTAATTGACACCCATATCAGACTAACCATCAACCATAGCCTACTCTCTGACGCACAGCATGCATACCGTAAGGGTAGATCAACCGATACCGCCCTCCACTCTCTAGTGTACAGTATAGAACGAGGCTTCCACAATAAGGAATACTCTCTTGCAGCGTTTCTAGACATAGAAGGCGCCTTCAACAACGTCACCCCAACGGCGATCACTGGTGCTCTGACTGAACTGGGCATTGAGCGGCCCATAGTGGGACTCATACACACCATGCTAACCAGCAGGGTAGTGCACTTCACTATGGGATCGGCCCTCTCGACCAGGAATGTCAGTAGAGGAACCCCACAAGGGGGCGTACTCTCACCTCTTCTATGGGTTTTGGTGGTCAACAAACTGCTATCACTTCTAGAAGAGGCGGGCACAAAAGTGGTAGCCTACGCGGATGACGTGGTTATCCTACTGCAGGGCAAATTCCCGCAAACCCTTTGTAATCTAATGGAGACAGCCCTATCCACCCTTTCCCGGTGGACGGCTGGCTGTGGACTGGGAGTTAACCCGGAAAAGACCGAACTAGTTCTCTTTACAAGGAAGTACAAGGTACCAACTCTAGTTCCCCCAAAACTACACCAAACGCGCCTAACCCTTAGCAACCAAGCAAAGTACCTAGGTGTCATCCTTGACAAAAAGCTCCTCTGGACTGATAACATCCTAGATCGCACACGCAAAGCGGCCATAGCCCTCTTCGCTTGTAATAAAGCCATAGGGAGGAAGTGGGGTTTCTCCCCCATGATAGTTCACCGGCTATATACTGCAATAGTCAGGCCCATTCTCCTCTACGGAAACATCGTTTGGTGGCCTTCTCTAGATAAGAACTGCAACCTCCGGATCCTTCACAAGATCCAAAGGAGCGCAGAGCTCTGCGTCAGTGGGGCGCTGCGCACTACCGCCACTGAGGCACTAAACACAATTCTCGATCTCCAACCCCTGGACCTACTTGCCAAAAGCTGGGCATCTGCAACCGCGCTGAGGCTCCGTGAAGCAGCGGCATGGACAACGGGCTCCACGGGTCACTCCATTATCCTATCAAAACATTCACCCCTACCACGTTATACAGACTACGTCCCACCCATAGTCAACTTCGAAAGAAGATACAAAATTCATATACCCACCCGTTCAGACTGGGACAACCTCCCACATCAATTCGTAAACGCCGTCAACATATACACGGACGGCTCCAAGTTTAACTCCCAAACAGGTGGGGGAGTCTTCTCCCCCGAACTAGACATAAAAGTCTCATTCCGCCTACCAGACCACTGTAGTGTTTTCCAAGCGGAAGTGATGGCAATTCAGGAAGCCACTACCCACCTGAACACGTCTGTACATAAAGACAGTGATATCTTCATATTCTCGGATAGTCAAGCTGCCCTCAGGGCCCTCGACTCCTACACAACGAGCTCAAAAACAATCTCTGAATGCCGCAAATCTCTTAACGAGATGGCCACTCATCTGAGAATCAACCTCATCTGGGTGCCTGGGCACCGCAACATTGAGGGCAACTGCATAGCAGACGAGCTGGCAAGACAGGGGACAACCGCCGATATCCTTCGTGATAAGGACACGGTAGGGATGCCCATGGCTACCTGCAAGCTCCATCTCAGGCAGAGATTGTATACTCTTTCCAACAACCGTTGGAACTCAATCTCAACATGCCACAATTCTAGACTCACATGGCCAAACTATAACACGAAAAGAACAAAAACTCTCCTACAATGTAGTAGGGAGGACATCTCCACTCTCCTAAATGCCCTCACGGGCCACTGTCTTATAGGGACTCATGCGATAAGGCTGGGTCTAAGTAACCACGACTTCTGCCGCAGCTGCAAGGAGATAGACGAAGAGGAGAGCATCGAACACCTCCTATGCTTCTGCCCAGCGCATAACCTAAAGCGCTTTCAAACCCTAGGTAGCAACACACTTCCGAACCTTGCGGCCATTCAGGACGTAAGCATTCAAAAACTACTATGTTTCTTAAGAAGAACAGAATACTTCGCGAAGGCAGAAAACCCATGAGCTAGGGAAACGGATCTCTCAGAGATCATGTGGTATCACAAGGTGCCCATTGTGGCCTAAGTGAGGGGACTAATATTTAGTCTCCAACCACTCCTACCTAACCTAACCTAACCATGTCATTAATTTTAATGTTGCGAAGGCTTACAGAAATGGACCTCCTTTAAAACTTTAAAAGCCCGTAACTTGGCCAAAAGGAATACGATTTCGATATGGTATATATCTTTATGGACTCGTGGAATGATTATGCTACTATCAGCATTAAAATATTTCACTTTATAGGTAGTCAACACTTTCACCGTTTTTATGTCATTGATTTTAATGTTGCGAAGGCTTACAGAATAGACCTCCTCTAAAACTTTAAAAGCCCGTAACTTAGTCAAAAGGAATCCGATTTCGATATGGTATATCTTTATGGACTCGTGGAATTATTATGCTGCTATCTGCATTAAAATATTTAATTTTAAGGGTAGTCAACATTTTCACCGTTTTTATGTCATTGATTTTAATGTTGCGAAGGCTTACAGAAATGGACCTCCTTTAAAACTTTAAAAGCCCATTGTTTGTGCCTAACCGAAGTAGACACCTGCAGGACGATCGCGTCGCGGTAATGGTAACGATGGTTACTGCAATGCCGGACCACAGGCGATGCTGAACTGCGCTGAGGTTGAGCTAACGTGGTTAGCTGCTAGTTGAGATAGTGTATTACGAGCCCTATTCCTAGAGGGAGGAAGTAGAACCGCGGAGTTATGAGGTGTGTTGATAACTGATTTATTCTTCATTTGATACCTGCTTATATTCTACTTAGAACACGGAAGCTTAGTGTAATGGTTAGTAAAAGAAGCTATATTCTAAAGTAGGTCAGGGAATTATGATTACGGTAGCAGTTGCGTAGTTGGCTCGGCTGACACCGCAAATGTGCTGACTGCATTGGCGGGTCAGCGTATCGTTGTGACGGTGAGATGGTGAGTTAGTGAGACATATAATATGCTGACCCGCAATTCTCATCTGCAGTGAGTGCTACTGAGCGCCTGGTACTGTTCCCAACTTGGCTACTGCTTGATTTGTTGGGTGTGGTCATGTTGAGTACCTTTTGGTACGAACATTCTCCCCCCCATTGAGGGGTACCCTCAATTAAAGGCGTGATGTCGGTCAGCCCTTGGCCGAATTGTATAGAAAGCACCTAACAAATCATTGACCAAGGGGGATCTTTCCTTCAACTGCGGCGGTTCCTGTTTGTGATTCAGGTCCTTCACATCTTCTTGATGCTGCTTACCACTCCCCTTTGCGATAAAATTTACATTACCGTGGGGACTGAAATTGTGCCCTCGTAGAATTTGATCATTTGGCACGTCTATGGTATGTGGACGTTCTGCAACAAAACTAAGATCTTTCTTGGTTAAGTTTAGAAATGTTGAACCAAAGTCAGCCTTCTTGTAGGTTTTGAATTGATGAGACGTCGGTTCTATATTCATCGGATTTTTATCTTTCGTTGGCTCATAAGCAGCGTTCGGTCCTGCAAAATCATCTCTGTTTTCTATTAGATTGGGGTTGATTTCCGTATCAGATGAGGTTTCTTTATTGAGATAACCTGTGATTACATAACCAAGCCTTGTGCCTTGTGCCAAAGGTTTATTAGGTCCTAGTTCAAGACGTTCACCGGTAATTACACGAGAAAATACTTCAGCCCCTAAAGTTAGGTCAATGGGTCCTGGTTGCCGAAAGTCAGGATCTGCTAACGGCAGTCCCTCGGGAATATTAAGATCGGTTGTAATCGGTACTGACGGTTGGTCTGTAATGACTGTGGGCATAATAAATACCTCTAATAGTTTTTCAAACGCTGATGTACAGGATGAGAGCTTTAGTGTTGATCTAATTGCTGTTTATATCTTTCCTCCGATTCCAGATATTTCAATCGGTGACCTTTGTTTAAGAGATAGCAGATCTGCCATTCTCCTTGAAATAAGATTCACCTGTGATCCACCATCTATTACAGCGCGACATGTTTGTAATTGACCGTTTGGCCCTTGTAATGAGACCTTGGCGGTCGCGAGCAAAGTATATCCTCCTACGTGGTCGTAGCCTGAAACGGTTACTGCGCCGGCCATTGGATTGCTAGTCGGTCCTTGGTGTAATAGTGAATGATGCCGTTGCTGGCAGACTCGACAAGTGGTCGGTGATCCACAGTTTTCAACCTTATGAGCTGTAGACAAACAATTTGTGCATGCTCCTACTTGAATAATGGCTTGGCGCCGTGCTTTGGGGTCCATTTGCTGGATACGGCTACATGCTCTAAGATTATGTTGTCCTAGGTGACAAATCTTACAGCTTTCTTCGTTGTGAACTGATTGATGGCGGAGTGTTGCTGTAGGTTGAGCGCTTATCGTCTCCAGCATGCAAGCGCGCCGCTCAATAAACGTCAGTACACTCCATAACGTTGGAATTTCCGTTGGTGCATCCGCTGAATTTTCGAGAGCAGCTAGGGACTGCTGGTCTAGTTTTCTTCTGATAAGAAAACACAGGATTGGATCCCAGGATTTTGTGCTGATATCAAGGTTTTTAAGAGTACTCATTGAATTTTTTATAGTGTCATGCAAGGCCCTTAGTTGGCGCGAGGAGCCGTCTATAGGCTTATGGTCAATAATTTTTGCAATGGCGGCGAATACTAGTATTTTTCCGTTCTGGTACCTGGCCTTTAAACGCAACCAGGTGTCGTCATAGCCACCCTGTGAGAAGGCTGTGTCTGTCAAGACGTTTCTCGCTTCACCACGAAGCGAACTCTGTAGAATATGTAGTTTTTGACTGGCCGAATATGGTTTGTTATGTACCAATTCCACAAAGAGATCATGGAACCGTGGCCAGTCTAGATACTCGCCGTTCAACTCCGGAATGCTAATTGGCGGAAGTGCCAAGTTTAGGCTCATTGGCGCGTCGTTTTCTCGTAGCAGGTTCATTTCGTATTCCTCGTATAATGTGTGGAATTGGGCTAGCTCTGCTTCTGCCAGAGCTGCGGCCCCAGGTGTGCTATCCAATTCGTCGTGGGCTTGCCTTAGTAACGCCCAATGGAGATCCAGGTGCCTTTGTAGGGCTGGGGTGACAGTTGGAGCGTTCGAGGCTAATGTTAATGATGACTCCAATTCGTTGCATCTTCTCTGCAACTGTCGGATCACCGTGTCAATTGTGGAATCTCCTTTGACTTGATCTCTTGTTGCGAGCTTGATGTTGGTCGAAGGTTGTCTGGGGGCCTTCGGAAGCTCGCTTCCAGTCGGCATGTTGTCCAGAAAGATATTCTGATATTTTTCGACCAGCTCTTTAAGTGCTACTAGTCGTGAAGAGTACTCACTTCCAGTGGGTAGTGCCGCTTGCTGGACTTCTTCATCTAGGTCGCAAAACTGCTGCCAGAGATCGTTTAACTGAGTTAGCTTACCGGAATAATAGCCGTCTCGGTGGCGTCGGTCGGCAGAATCCTTGCCATAATTCTTAATGAGCTGTTGGATTTTCCCTTGCAGCTCGTTTTGGGTGTCTAGTAATCGATTGTGTAAATCGATTCTTGTGTGACTTGTTTCCTCAATGAATGAAATAGACATATAGTGTGTCTTGGAAACAAAGAATCTTGTGAAGCTGGATGAAGCTGAGTATCCTGTGAAGCTGGATGAAGCTGAGTATCCTGTTAGGCTGGATGAAGCTGAAGTTCCTGTGACGCTGGAAGAAGAAGCGTATCCTGTGAAGCTGGATGAAGCTGAAGTTCCTGTGACGCTGGAAGAAGAAGCGAATCCTGTGAAGCTGGATAAAGCTGAAGTTCCTGTGACGCTGGAAGAAGAAGCGTATCCTGTGAAGCTGGATAAAGCTGAAGTTCCTGTGACGCTGGAAGACGAAGCGTATCCTGTGAAGCTGGATTAAGCTGAAGTTCCTGTGACGCTGGAAGAAGAAGCGTATCCTGTGAAGCTGGATTAAGCTGAAGTTCCTGTGACGCTGGAAGAAGAAGCGAATCCTGTGAAGCTGGATTAAGCTGAAGTTCCTGTGACGCTGGAAGACGAAGCGTATCCTGTGAAGCTGGATGAAGCTGAAGTTCCTGTGACGCTGGAAGAAGAAGCGTATCCTGTGAAGCTGGATTAAGCTGAAGTTCCTGCGACGCTGGAAGACGAAGAGTATCCTGTGAAGCTGGATGAAGCTGAAGTTCCTTTAGTGGGAAGGGGGTTGCTTGAGTGTGATCCTTTGTTGTTAAAGGATCACGTCGGGGTCACCAATGTTTGTGCCTAACCGAAGTAGACACCTGCAGGACGATCGCGTCGCGGTAATGGTAACGATGGTTACTGCAATGCCGGACCACAGGCGATGCTGAACTGCGCTGAGGTTGAGCTAACGTGGTTAGCTGCTAGTTGAGATAGTGTATTACGAGCCCTATTCCTAGAGGTAGGAAGTAGAACCGCGGAGTTATGAGGTGTGTTGATAACTGATTTATTCTTCATTTGATACCTGCTTATATTCTACTTAGAACACGGAAGCTTAGTGTAATGGTTAGTAAAAGAAGCTATATTCTAAAGTAGGTCAGGGAATTATGATTACGGTAGCAGTTGCGTAGTTGGCTCGGCTGACACCGCAAATGTGCTGACTGCATTGGCGGGTCAGCGTATCGTTGTGACGGTGAGATGGTGAGTTAGTGAGACATATAATATGCTGACCCGCAATTCTCATCTGCAGTGAGTGCTACTGAGCGCCTGGTACTGTTCTCAACTTGGCTACTGTTTGATTTGTTGGGTGTGGTCATGTTGAGTACCTTTTGGTACGAACACCCATAAATTGGTCAAAAGGAATCCGATTTCGATATGGCATACCTTCATGGACTCGTGGAATGATTATGCTGCTATCTGCATTAAAATATTTCACTTTAAACTTAGTCAAAATTTTCACCGTTTTTATGACATTGATTTTAATGTTGCAAAGGCTTACAGAAATGGACCTCCTTTAAAACTGTAAAAGCCCGTAACTTGTTCAAAAGGGACCCGATTTTGATATGGCATACCTTCATGGACTCGTGGAATGATTATGCTACTATCGGCATTAAATTGTTTCATTTTAAAGGTAGTCAACATTTTCACCGTTTTTATGTCATTGATTTTAATGTTGCGAAGGCTTACAGAAATGGACCTCCTTTAAAACTTTAAAAGCCCGTAACTTGGCCAAAAGGAATACGATTTCGATATGGTATATCTTTATGGACTCGTGGAAAGATTATGCTACTATCTGCATTAAAATATTTCACTTTATAGGTAGTCAACACTTTCACCGTTTTTATGTCATTGATTTTAATGTTGCGAAGGCTTACAGAATAGACCTCCTCTAAAACTTTAAAAGCCCGTAACTTAGTCAAAAGGAATCCGATTTCGATATGGTATATCTTTATGGACTCGTGGAATTATTATGCTGCTATCTGCATTAAAATATTTCACTTTAAAGGTAGTCAACATTTTCACCGTTTTTATGTCATTGATTTTAATGTTGCGAAGGCTTGCAGAAATGGACCTCCTCTAAAACTATAAAAGCCCGTAACATGGTCAAAAGGAATCCGATGTCGATACGGTATATCTTTATGGACTCGTGGAATGATTATGATACTATCTGCATTAAAATATTTAATTTTAAGGGTAGTCAACATTTTCACCGTTTTTATGTCATTGATCTTAATGTTGCGAAGGCTTACAGAAATGGACCTCCTTTAAAACTTTAAAAGCCCATAAATTGGTCAAAAGGAATCCGATTTCGATATGGCATACCTTCATGGACTCGTGGAATGATTATGCTGCTATCTGCATTAAAATATTTCACTTTGAACTTAGTCAAAATTTTCACCGTTTTTATGACATTGATTTTAATGTTGCAAAGGCTTACGGAAATGGACCTCCTTTAAAACTGTAAAAGCCCGTAACTTGTTCAAAAGGGACCCGATTTTGATATGGCATACCTTCATGGACTCGTGGAATGATTATGCTACTATCGGCATTAAATTATTTCATTTTAAAGGTAGTCAACATTTTCACCGTTTTTATGTCATTGATTTTAATGTTGCGAAGGCTTACAGAAATGGACCTCCTCTAAAACTATAAAAGCCCGTAACATGGTCAAAAGGAATCCGATGTCGATACGGTATATTTTTATGGACTCGGGGAATGATTATGCTACTATCTGCATTAAAATATTTAATTTTAAAGTTAGTCAACATTTTCACCGTTTTTATGTCATTGATTTTAATGTTGCGAAGGCTTACAGAAATGGACCTCCTTTAAAACTTTAAAAGCCCATAAATTGGTCAAAAGGAATCCGATTTCGATACGGTATATCTTTATGGCCTCGTGAAATGATTAGCTACTATCTGCATTAAAATATTTAATTTTAAAGGTAGTCAACACTATCAACGTTTTTATGTCATTGATTTTAATGTTGCGAAGGCTTACGGAAATGGACCTCCTCTAAAACTATAAAAGCCCGTAACTTGGTCAAAAGGAATCCGATTTTGATATGGTATATCTTTATGGACTCGTGGAATGATTATGCTACTCGTGGACTCGTGGAATGATTATGCTACTATCGGCATTAAATTATTTAATTTTAAAGGTAGTCAACATTTTTACCGTTTTTTTGTCATTGATTTTAATGTTGCGAAGGCTTACAGAAATGGACCTCCTCTAAAACTATAAAAGCCCGTAACATGGTCAAAAGGAATCCGATGTCGATACGGTATATTTTTATGGACTCGGGGAATGATTATGCTACTATCTGCATTAAAATATTTCACTTTAAAGGTAGTCAACATTTTCACCGTTTTTATGTCATTGATTTTAATGTTGCGAAGGCTTGCAGAAATGGACCTCCTCTAAAACTATAAAAGCCCGTAACATGGTCAAAAGGAATCCGATGTCGATATGGCATACATTCATGGACTCGTGGAATGATTATGCTGCTATCTCCATTAAAATATTTCACTTTAAACTTAGTCAAAATTTTCACCGTTTTTATGACATTGATTTTAATGTTGCAAAGGCTTACAGAAATGGACCTCCTTTAAAACTGTAAAAGCCCGTAACTTGTTCAAAAGGGACCCGATTTTGATATGGCATACCTTCATGGACTCGTGGAATGATTATGCTACTATCGGCATTAAATTATTTCATTTTAAAGGTAGTCAACATTTTCACCGTTTTTATGTCATTGATTTTAATGTTGCGAAGGCTTACAGAAATGGACCTCCTCTAAAACTATAAAAGCCCGTAACATGGTCAAAAGGAATCCGATGTCGATACGGTATATTTTTATGGACTCGGGGAATGATTATGCTACTATCTGCATTAAAATATTTCACTTTAAAGGTAGTCAACATTTTCACCGTTTTTATGTCATTGATTTGAATGTTGCGAAGGCTTACAGAAATGGACCTCCTCTAAAACTATAAAAGCCCGTAACATGGTCAAAAGGAATCCGATGTCGATACGGTATATCTTTATGGACTCGTGGAATGATTATGATACTATCTGCATTAAAATATTTAATTTTAAAGGTAGTCAACATTTTCACCGTTTTTATGACATTGATTGTAATGTTGCGAAGGCTTACAGAAATGGACCTCCTCTAAAACTATAAAAGCCCGTAACATGGTCAAAAGGAATCCGATGTCGATACGGTATATCTTTATGGACTCGTGGAATGATTATGATACTATCTGCATTAAAATATTTAATTTTAAAGGTAGTCAACATTTTCACCGTTTTTAAGTCATTGATTTTAATGTTGCGAAGGCTTACAGTAATGGACCTCCTTTAAAACTTTAAAAGCCCGTAACATGGTCAAAAGGAATCCGATTTCGATACGGTATATCTTTATGGACTCATGGAATGATTATGCTACTATCGGCATTAAATTATTTAATTTTAAAGGTAGTCAACATTTTCACCGTTTTTATGTCATTGATTTTAATGTTGCGAAGGCTTACAGAAATGGACCTCCTTTAAAACTTTAAAAGCCCATAAATTGGTCAAAAGGAATCCGATTTCGATACGGTATATATTTATGGCCTCGTGAAATGATTAGCTACTATCTGCATTAAAATATTTAATTTTAAAGGTAGTCAACACTATCAACGTTTTTATGTCATTGATTTTAATGTTGCGAAGGCTTACAGAAATGGACCTCCTCTAAAACTATAAAAGCCCGTAACATGGTCAAAAGGAATCCGATGTCGATACGGTATATTTTTATGGACTCGAGGAATGATTATGATACTATCTGCATTAAAATATTTAATTTTAAAGGTAGTCAACATTTTCACCGTTTTTAAGTCATTGATTTTAATGTTGCGAAGGCTTACAGAAATGGACCTCCTTTAAAACTTTAAAAGCCCGTAACATGGCCAAAAGGAATCCGATTTCGATACGGTATATCTTTATGGACTCATGGAATGATTAGCTACTATCTGCATTAAAATATTTAATTTTAAAGGTAGTCAACATTATCACCGTTTTTATGTCATTGATTTTAATGTTGCGAAGGCTTACAGAAATGGACCTCCTCTAAAACTATAAAAGCCCGTAACTTGGTCAAAAGGAATCCGATTTCGATATGGCATACCTGCATGGACTCGTGGAATGATTATGCTGCTATCTGCATTAAAATATTTCACTTTATAGGTAGTCAACATTTTCACCGTTTTTATGTCATTGATTTTAATGTTGCGAAGGCTTACAGAAATGGACCTCCTCTAAAACTATAAAAGCCCGTAACTTGTTCAAAAGGGACCCGATTTCGATATGGCATACCTTCATGGACTCGTGGAATGATTATGCTACTATCGGCATTAAATTATTTAATTTTAAAGGTAGTCAACATTTTCACCGTTTTTATGTCATTGATTTTAATGTTGCGAAGGCTTACAGAAATGGACCTCCTTTAAAACTTTAAAAGCCCGTAACTTGGCCAAAAGGAATACGATTTCGATATGGTATATCTTTATGGACTCGTGGAATGATTATGCTACTATCTGCATTAAAATATTTCACTTTATAGGTAGTCAACACTTTCACCGTTTTTATGTAATTGATTTTAATGTTGCGAAGGCTTACAGAATAGACCTCCTCTAAAACTTTAAAAGCCCGTAACTTAGTCAAAAGGAATCCGATTTCGATATGGTATATCTTTATGGGCTCGTGGAATGATTATGCTGCTATCTGCATTAAAATATTTCACTTTAAAGGTAGTCAACATTTTCACCGTTTTTATGTCATTGATTTTAATGTTGCGAAGGCTTGCAGAAATACACCTTCTCTAAAACTATAAAAGCCCGTAACATGGTCAAAAGGAATCCGATGTCGATACGGTTTATCTTTATGGACTCGTGGAATGATTATGATACTATCTGCATTAAAATATTTAATTTTAAAGGTAGTCAACATTTTCACCGTTTTTATGTCATTGATTTTAATGTTGCGAAGGCTTACAGAAATGGACCTCCTTTAAAACTTTAAAAGCCCATAAATTGGTCAAAAGGAATCCGATTTCGATATGGCATACCTTCATGGACTCGTGGAATGATTATGCTGCTATCTGCATTAAAATATTTCACTTTAAACTTTGTCAAAATTTTCACCGTTGTTATGACATTGATTTTAATGTTGCGAAGACTTACAGAAATGGACCTCCTCTAAAACTATAAAAGCCCGTAACTTGGTCAAAAGGAATCCGATTTTGATATGGTATATCTTTATGGACTCGTGGAATGATTATGCTACTATCTGCATTAAAATATTTAATTTTAAGGGAAGTCAACATTTTCACCGTTTTTATGTCATTGATTTTAATGTTGCGAAGGCTTACGGAAATGGACCTCCTCTAAAACTATAAAAGCCCGTAACTTGGTCAAAAGGAATCCGATTTTGATATGGTATATCTTTATGGACTCGTGGAATGATTATGCTACTATCTGCATTAAAATATTTAATTTTAAGGGAAGTCAACATTTTCACCGTTTTTATGTCATTGATTTTAATGTTGCGAAGGCTTACGGAAATGGACCTCCTCTAAAACTATAAAAGCCCGTAACTTGGTCAAAAGGAATCCGATTTTGATATGGTATATCTTTATGGACTCGTGGAATGATTATGCTACTATCTGCATTAAAATATTTAATTTTAAGGGTAGTCAACATTTTCACCGTTTTTATGTCCATAAATTGGTCAAAAGGAATCCGATTTCGATATGGCATACCTTCATGGACTCGTGGAATGATTATCCTGCTATCTGCATTAAAATATTCCACTTTAAAGTTAGTCAACATTTTCACCGTTTTTATGGCATTGATTTTAATGTTGCGAAGGCTTACAGAAATGGACCTCCTTTAAAACTTTAAAGGCCCGTAACTTGGTCAAAAGGGACCCGATTTCGATATGGCATACCTTCATGGACTCGTGGAATGATTAGCTACTATCTGCATTAAAATATTTAATTTTAAAGGTAGTCAACATTTTCACCGTTTTTATGGCATTGATTTTAATGTTGCGAAGGCTTACAGAAATGGACCTCCTCTAAAACTATAAAAGCCCGTAACATGGTCAAAAGGAATCCGATGTCGATACGGTATATTTTTATGGACTCGAGGAATGATTATGCTACTATCTGCATTAAAATATTTAATTTTAAAGGTAGTCAACATTATCACCCTTTTTATGTCATTGATTTTAATGTTGCGAAGGCTTACAGAAATGGACCTCCTCTAAAACTATAAAAGCCCGTAACATGGTCAAAAGGAATTCGATGTCGATACGGTATATTTTTATGGACTCGAGGAATGATTATGCTACTATCTGCATTAAATTATTTAATTTTAAAGGTAGTCAACACTTTCACCGTTTTTATGTCATTGATTTTAATGTTGCGAAGGCTTACAGAAATGGACCTCCTCTAAAACTATAAAAGCCCGTAACATGGTCAAAAGGAATTCGATGTCGATACGGTATATTTTTATGGACTCGAGGAATGATTATGCTACTATCTGCATTAAAATATTTAATTTTAAAGGTAGTCAACATTTTCACCGTTTTTATGTCATTGATTTTAATGTTGCGAAGGCTTACAGAAATGGACCTCCTTTAAAACTTTAAAAGCCCGCAACATGGTCAAAAGGAATCCGATTTCGATACGGTATATCTTTATGGACTCGTGGAATGATTAGCTACTATCTGCATTGAAATATTTAATTTTAAAGGTAGTCAACATTATCACCGTTTTTATGTCATTGATTTTAATGTTGCGAAGGTTTACGGAAATGGACCTCCTCTAAAACTATAAAAGCCCATAAATTGGTCAAAAGGAATCCGATTTCGATATGGCATACCTTCATGGACTCGTGGAATGAGTATGCTGCTATCTGCATTAAAATATTTCACTTTAAAGTTAGTCAACATTTTCACCGTTTTTATGACATTGATTGTAATGTTGCGACGGCTTACAGAAATGGACCTCCTCTAAAACTATAAAAGCCCGTAACATGGTCAAAAGGAATCCGATGTCGATACGGTATATCTTTATGGACTCGTGGAATGATTATGATACTATCTGCATTAAAATATTTAATTTTAAGGGTAGTCAACATTTTCACCGTTTTTATGTCATTGATTTTAATGTTGCGAAGGCTTACAGAAATGGACCTCCTTTAAAACTTTAAAAGCCCATAAATTGGTCAAAAGGAATCCGATTTCGATATGGCATACCTTCATGGACTCGTGGAATGATTATGCTGCTATCTGCATTAAAATATTTCACTTTAAACTTAGTCAAAATTTTTACCGTTTTTATGACATGATTTTAATGTTGCAAAGGCTTAGAGAAATGGACCTCCTTTAAAACTTTAAAAGCCCGTAACTTGTTCAAAAGGGACCCGATTTTGATATGGCATACCTTCATGGACTCGTGGAATGATTATGCTACTATCGGCATTAAATTATTTAATTTTAAAGGTAGTCAACACTTTCACCGTTTTTATGTCATTGATTTTAATGTTGCGAAGGCTTACAGAAATGGACCTCCTCTAAAACTATAAAAGCCCGTAACTTGGTCAAAAGGAATCCGATTTCGATATGGCATACCTGCATGGACTCGTGGAATGATTATGCTGCTATCTGCATTAAAATATTTCACTTTATAGGTAGTCAACATTATCACTGTTTTTATGTCATTGATTTTAATGTTGCGAAGGCTTACAGAAATGGACCTCCTCTAAAACTATAAAAGCCCGTAACATGGTCAAAAGGAATCCGATGTCGATACGGTATATTTTTATGGACTCGAGGAATGATTATGCTACTATCTGAATTAAAATATTTAATTTTAAAGGTAGTCAACATTTTCACCGTTTTTATGTCATTGATTTTAATGTTGCGAAGGCTTACAGAAATGGACCTCCTTTAAAACTTTAAAAGCCCGAAACATGGTCAAAAGGAATCCGATTTCGATACGGTATATCTTTATGGACTCGTGGAATGATTAGCTACTATCTGCATTGAAATATTTAATTTTAAAGGTAGTCAACATTATCACCGTTTTTATGTCATTGATTTTAATGTTGCGAAGGTTTACGGAAATGGACCTCCTCTAAAACTATAAAAGCCCGTAACTTGGTCAAAAGGAATCCGATTTTGATACGGTATATCTTTATGGACTCGTGGAATGATTATGCTACCATCTGCATTAAAATAATTAATTTTAAGGGTAGTCAACATTTTCTCCGTTTTTATGTCATTGATTTTAATGTTGCGAAGGCTTACAGAAATGGACCTCCTTTAAAACTTTAAAAGCCCATAAATTGGCCAAAAGGAATCCGATTTCGATATGGCATACCTTCATGGACTCGTGGAAAGATTATGCTGCTATCTGCATTAAAATATTTCACTTTAAAGTTAGTCAACATTTTCACCGTTTTTATGACATTGATTTTAATGTTGCGAAGGCTTACAGAAATGGACCTCCTCTAAAACTATAAAAGCCCGTAACATGGTCAAAAGGAATCCGATGTCGATACGGTATATCTTTATGGACTCGTGGAATGATTATGTTACTATCTGCATTAAAATGTTTAATTTAAAAGGTAGTCAACATTTTCACCGTTCTTATGTCATTGATTTTAATGTTGCGAAGGCTTACAGAAATGGACCTCCTTTAAAACTTTAAAAGCCCGTAACATGGTCAAAAGGAATCCGATTTTGATACGGTATATCTTTATGGACTCGTGGAATGATTTGCTACTATCTGCATTAAAATATTTAACTTTAAAGGTAGTCAACATTTTCACCGTATTTATGTCATTGATTTTAATGTTGTGAAGGCTTACAGAAATGGACCTCCAATAAAACTTTAAAAGCCCATAAATTGGTCAAAAGGAATCCGATTTCGATATGGCATACCTTCATGGACTCGTGGAATGATTATCCTGCTATCTGCATTGAAATATTCCACTTTAAAGTTAGTTAACATTTTCACCGTTTTTATGGCATTGATTTTAATGTTGCGGCGGCTTACAGAAATGGACCTCCTCTAAAACTATATAAGCCCGTAACATGGTCAAAAGGAATCCGATGTCGATACGGTATATCTTTATGGACTCGTGGAATGATTATGATACTATCTGCATTAAAATATTTAATTTTAAGGGTAGTCAACATTTTCACCGTTTTTATGTCATTGATTTTAATGTTGCGAAGGCTTACAGAAATGGACCTCCTCTAAAACTATAAAACATGGTCAAAAGGAATCCGATGTCGATACGGTATATCTTTATGGACTCGTGGAATGATTATGATACTATCTGCATTAAAATATTTAATTTTAAGGGTAGTCAACATTTTCACCGTTTTTATGTCATTGATTTTAATGTTGCGAAGGCTTACAGAAATGGACCTCCTTTAAAACTTTAAAAGCCCATAAATTGGTCAAAAGGAATCCGATTTCGATATGGCATACCTTCATGGACTCGTGGAATGATTATGCTGCTATCTGCATTAAAATATTTCACTTTAAACTTAGTCAAAATTTTTACCGTTTTTATGACATGATTTTAATGTTGCAAAGGCTTACAGAAATGGACCTCCTTTAAAACTTTAAAACCCCGTAACTTGTTCAAAAGGGACCCGATTTTGATATGGCATACCTTCATGGACTCGTGGAATGATTATGCTACTATCGGCATTAAATTATTTAATTTTAAAGGTAGTCAACACTTTCACCGTTTTTATGTCATTGATTTTAATGTTGCGAAGGCTTACAGAAATGGACCTCCTCTAAAACTATAAAAGCCCGTAACATGGTCAAAAGGAATCCGATGTCGATACGGTATATTTTTATGGACTCGAGGAATGATTATGCTACTATCTGAATTAAAATATTTAATTTTAAAGGTAGTCAACATTTTCACCGTTTTTATGTCATTGATTTTAATGTTGCGAAGGCTTACAGAAATGGACCTCCTTTAAAACTTTAAAAGCCCGTAACATGGTCAAAAGGAATCCGATGTCGATACGGTATATTTTTATGGACTCGAGGAATGATTATGCTACTATCTGCATTAAAATATTTAATTTTAAAGGTAGTCAACATTTTCACCGTTTTTATGTCATTGATTTTAATGTTGCGAAGGCTTACGGAAATAGACCTCCTCTAAAACTATAAAAGCCCGTAACATGGTCAAAAGGAATCCGATTTCGATACGGTATATCTTTATGGACTCGTGGAATGATTACCTACTATCTGCATTAAAATATTTAATTTTAAAGGTAGTCAACATTATCACCGTTTTTATGTCATTGATTTTAATGTTGCGAAGGCTTACAGAAATGGACCTCCTTTAAAACTTTAAAAGCCCATAAATTGGTCAAAAGGAATCCGATTTCGATATGGCATACCTTCATGGACTCGTGGAATGAGTATGCTGCTATCTGCATTAAAATATTTCACTTTAAAGTTTGTCAACATTTTCACCGTTTTTATGACATTGATTGTAATGTTGCGACGGCTTACAGAAATGGACCTCCTCTAAAACTATATAAGCCCGTAACATGGTCAAAAGGAATCCGATGTCGATACGGTATATCTTTATGGACTCGTGGAATGATTATGATACTATCTGCATTAAAATATTTAATTTTAAGGGTAGTCAACATTTTCACCGTTTTTATGTCATTGATTTTAATGTTGCGAAGGCTTACAGAAATGGACCTCCTTTAAAACTTTAAAAGCCCATAAATTGGTCAAAAGGAATCCGATTTCGATATGGCATACCTTCATGGACTCGTGGAATGATTATGCTGCTATCTGCATTAAAATATTTCACTTTAAACTTAGTCAAAATTTTTACCGTTTTTATGACATGATTTTAATGTTGCAAAGGCTTACAGAAATGGACCTCCTTTAAAACTTTAAAAGCCCGTAACTTGTTCAAAAGGGACCCGATTTTGATATGGCATACCTTCATGGACTCGTGGAATGATTATGCTACTATCGGCATTAAATTATTTAATTTTAAAGGTAGTCAACACTTTCACCGTTTTTATGTCATTGATTTTAATGTTGCGAAGGCTTACAGAAATGGACCTCCTCTAAAACTATAAAAGCCCGTAACATGGTCAAAAGGAATCCGATGTCGATACGGTATATTTTTATGGACTCGAGGAATGATTATGCTACTATCTGAATTAAAATATTTAATTTTAAAGGTAGTCAACATTTTCACCGTTTTTATGTCATTGATTTTAATGTTGCGAAGGCTTACAGAAATGGACCTCCTCTAAAACTATAAAAGCCCGTAACATGGTCAAAAGGAATCCGATTTCGATACGGTATATCTTTATGGACTCGTGGAATGATTAGCTACTGTCTGCATTGAAATATTTCATTTTAAAGGTAGTCAACATTATCACCGTTTTTATGTCATTGATTTTAATGTTGCGAAGGTTTACGGAAATGGACCTCCTCTAAAACTATAAAAGCCCGTAACTTGGTCAAAAGGAATCCGATTTTGATACGGTATATCTTTATGGACTCGTGGAATGATTATGCTACCATCTGCATTAAAATAATTAATTTTAAGGGTAGTCAACATTTTCTCCGTTTTTATGTCATTGATTTTAATGTTGCGAAGGCTTACAGAAATGGACCTCCTTTAAAACTTTAAAAGCCCATAAATTGGTCAAAAGGAATCCGATTTCGATATGGCATACCTTCATGGACTCGTGGAAAGATTATGCTGCTATCTGCATTAAAATATTTCACTTTAAAGTTAGTCAACATTTTCACCGTTTTTATGACATTGATTGTAATGTTGCGAAGGCTTACAGAAATGGACCTCCTCTAAAACTATAAAAGCCCGTAACATGGTCAAAAGGAATCCGATGTCGATACGGTATATCTTTATGGACTCGTGGAATGATTATGTTACTATCTGCATTAAAATGTTTAATTTAAAAGGTAGTCAACATTTTCACCGTTCTTATGTCATTGATTTTAATGTTGCGAAGGCTTACAGAAATGGACCTCCTTTAAAACTTTAAAAGCCCGTAACATGGTCAAAAGGAATCCGATTTTGATACGGTATATCTTTATGGACTCGTGGAATGATTTGCTACTATCTGCATTAAAATATTTAACTTTAAAGGTAGTCAACATTTTCACCGTATTTATGTCATTGATTTTAATGTTGTGAAGGCTTACAGAAATGGACCTCCAATAAAACTTTAAAAGCCCATAAATTGGTCAAAAGGAATCCGATTTCGATATGGCATACCTTCATGGACTCGTGGAATGATTATCCTGCTATCTGCATTGAAATATTCCACTTTAAAGTTAGTCAACATTTTCACCGTTTTTATGGCATTGATTTTAATGTTGCGAAGGCTTACAGAAATGGATCTCCTTTAAAACTTTAAAAGCCCGTAACTTGGTCAAAAGGGACCCGATTTCGATATGGCATACCTTCATGGACTCGTGGAATGATTAGCTACTATCTGCATTAAAATATTTAATTTTAAAGGTAGTAAACATTATCACCGTTTTTATGTCATTGATTTTAATGTTGCGAAGGCTTACAGAAATGGACCTCCTCTAAAACTATAAAAGCCCGTAACATGGTCAAAAGGAATCCGATGTCGATACGGTATATTTTTATGGACTCGAGGAATGATTATGCTACTATCTGCATTAAAATATTTAATTTTAAAGGTAGTCAACATTTTCACCGTTTTAATGTTGCGAAGGCTTACAGAAATGGACCTCCTTTAAAACTTTAAAAGCCCGTAACATGGTCAAAAGGAATCCGATTTCGATACGGTATATCTTAATGGACTCGTGGAATGATTACCTACTACACTCATAGAAATTTTACTGTAAAATCGCCCTAAAAACAAGGAAAATCGCCCTAAAACGGGGGTCAATGGCGACTGGGTAACAAAATAAGGGCAACATTTTCTAAAAATAGGCATGTATTGGTCTTACATTTAGGGCGATTTTTCTCAGATCTAGGGTTAATTTTCTTAAACCTAGGGCAATTTTTCTGATTTCAAAGGTAAATACCCTTAATATATGAAAAAAATTTAAGCATCAACGGCGGTATTTCTTGAAATTATGGTGAAGCGCCCTAAAAACAAGAGCAAGTGCCCTAAATATTAAAACTAATTCTTATAAAAAAATCGTGTTTGGACGTGTTTGCTTGGTTCTCGGCAAATATTAATCTGCGGTACTTTTTCCAGGAATTTTTTTTAGGATTAGTGTCCTTTTTTCACTATAATTTGACCGCTATTATTTGGCCGCTCCACGCAATTTGGCAAGCTGCTAATTAGAGTCATATGAACTGAAAAGTATTCATTAAACAGAATCAGGGAAATAACATTAATATAAAACAACTTACTTCTTGAGAAAAATCTTCGTGGTCGCAGCGTGAATCGAACTCACGACCGTTGGGTTCGCAGTCGAGAGCACTACCGCTGCACCAAAGACGCATCGCGCTAAGCGACGCGCAAAAAGGGAGCATATCTCAATTTGTTCCAAGAACCAATTCTCAATTTAATTCTAAGAAATATTCTCACTAACGACAACAAATTATGTTTTACTTTACACAATTAGACTAAGTACATTAAAAAATTATTATTTTAATGAAATATACATTTTTTTGTGTTCTAAAAATGTTTTTGCCTCTGCAAACAAAATTGTTTAAGAATTCAATTCTAAAAACTTGCACAAAAAAGAAAAATAAATGTTGACTCTTCGTGGGCTCGAACTCACGCCAATTAGATGCGTTTGGAAGTTCAACGCATTAGACCGCTAGGCCACCGATTTTCAAATTTTAAGGCCGATTTTCCAGTTTCAAGGGCGATTTTGGATGATTTTTTGTTCTACGAAATAAGGCGATTTGCCCTAAATATGAGAAAATATTAAAAATATATGCTCGGAAAAATTCGCCCTAATTAATAGAAATTTTAGAAAAATTAACCCTAAAACATATTTTCTAAGGCGATTTGTCCTATATTTAGGGCGATTTTTCTTAATGTTAGGGCGATTTCATGTTTAGGGCGATTTTTCTAGTATTTAGAAAAATAATTTTATGAGTGTATCTGCATTAAAATATTTAATTTTAAAGGTAGTCAACATTATCACCGTTTTTATGTCATTGATTTTAATGTTGCGAAGTTTTTCGGAAATGGGCCTCCTCTAAAACTATAAAAGCCCGTAACTTGGTCAAAAGGAATCCGATTTTGATACGGTATATCTTTATGGACTCGTGGAATGATTATATTTGTTGAACGTTGATGCACTAAGAGCAGTACAAACAAGTGGCCCAAACGACACCAAGCACGTGCTTGTTACGCGCGGGCCCATTTTTATTTCGGGCAAATACGGTTCGCGAGGAAGGTACATAGAACAAACAAGGACAGGACAAAACATAGATCAACAAGACTAAAGCAAATGAGCTAAGATTTTAGTTTTTAACACAGGGATAGAGGTTGAGGAACAAAATAAATGATATAGGTTGTTATAATTATTACAAAGAACGCGAAAAGGCTCATGCTGACTAAAATTAGATGAACATCGTGGCAAGTTTATAGGATAGTAGTTTCGCATTAGTTTAACAGGAACATTGAAAGTAAGGCGGCTTACCAAATCTACAGAATCAATATCGCCTCTGATAAGATTATTCATAAAAATAGTACCAAGCATAGTTCTACGGCTTACTAGATTAGGAAAATTAATTAAAAGCAATCTACTCGAGTAAGAAGGCAACCTGACGTTTTGATCCCAGTTCAAACCACGTAAGGCAAAAAGAAGAAATTGTTTCTGTACGGACTCTATACGGTCAATGTGCACTTGATACTGAGGACTCCAAACGGAAGAACAGTATTCCAAATTAGGACGGAAAAGGGAGTTAAATAATAATTTGGTAGTGTATGGATCATCAAATTTTTTAGACCAACGCTTTATAAACCCAAGAACACTCATAGCTTTATTTACAGTAGAGATTATGTGGGAGTCAAATTTAAGTTTAGGATCTAGGAGAACACCTAAATCGCTTACTGAGTATATTCGGTCCAGGGACATGTTCTGAAGAGAGTAACTTATGAACGTTGGCGTACCCCTATAAAAAGTCATAACGTTGCATTTAAGATAGTTTAAATTCAAAAGGTTGTACTGACACCATTCCTGGAATCTATTAATGTCTGACTGCAAGCAGAAACCAGACTCAATATTATTATATGAAAAACAAAGCTTAACATCATCAGCATACATTAGTACACGAGAGTGAGTTACTATAGAGGGAAGATCATTTATAAACAGAGTAAACAGCAAAGGGCCTAAATGACTGCCCTGAGGCACTCCAGATGTCACGTTGATCATCTTGGAAACAGCGTTTTTGAATAAAACCCTCTGAGATCTACCATTCAAATAACTTGAAATCCAAGTTAACAGATTTTTCGGAAACCCGAGCTGATCTAAGTTAAATAAAAGAAGAGAGTGGTTTACAGAGTCAAAGGCTTTACTTAAATCTGTATATATAACGTCTGTCTGCAATTTTTCGTTTAACCCATCTATTACAAAAGATGTCAATTCGAGCAGGTTAGTGGTGGTCGATCTTCGCTTAACAAAACCATGTTGACACGGCGATATTAAAGAGGAGCACAAATGTTGCAACTGAGAGGTAATAATGCGTTCAAATATTTTGGGAATTGCAGACAATTTGGAGATTCCTCTATAGTTCTGAACATTAACCTTCGCACCCTTTTTGTGGAGTGGAATAATAAAAGAATCTTTCCAGATAGTAGGAAAAACAGATGATGAGATAGACAAACTAAAAAGTTTAAGAATGGGTTTACAAATAGTTCGGGCACAAAACTTAAGAACACACCCAGGGAGTCCATCTGGTCCCGGAGAATAGGTTAGCGTTATAGTTTCTAAATCACTTAAGAGAGAACTTTCGGTGATTACAGGAGAAAAAATACAATTTGCCCTGTTTAAGTGATTAGGGTAGCTAGAATTAGACCAAGAAACAGAACTATAAGTTGATTGGAAGAGTTCAGCAAATAAATCTGCAATTTCGGGATCCGTAGATGCCTCAATAGAGTTTAATCGTACAGATGATGGCAATGCTGAAGACTTTCGCTTAGCATTGACAAAGTTATAAAACTGCCTTGGATCCTTTGAAAATTCAAATTTACATCGGTTCAAATACATGAAATAGCAATGACTGTTAAGTACATTAAAATTAGTACGAGCCACCACATATCTTGAAAAATCGGATGGCCTACCCGACTTTTTGTACTTTTTATAGAAGTTAGTTTTTAGGTTTCTAAGTCTTTGCAACTGATTGGTAAACCAAGGAGGCCTGTCTAACTTAGGAGCAAAACTATCAGGAACACATTCACAGAAAAAAGAGTTTAGGACACTATAAAATAGTTCCGTAGCACTTTCAATATCCAAGCAATTATATAAATTTGTCCAGTTATATTGTGAAATCAAGTTATTGAGTTTACTAAGGTCACATTTATGAAAGCATCTACTTTTAGTTGGTGAAAGAGAAGGAGAGAGGGTGTCAACGCAGGGAAGACAAATTTTAAGTTCTAATGTGGGATGATACCGGTCTTATGGCATAACTAGTGGGTCAATTCTAGATACCGTGACTTCAGACGGATCTAAAGCAAATACAAGATCTAATTGTCTGTTTAGAGAATTACGTATAAAGCTAACTTGCTGTAATGATAATTCTAACAGACCGTCAACGAATTCATGGTCAGATAAGAGGGTAGAGACAAGTGAGTCAGTGGAAAGGGACCAAGAAATGTAAGGGAGATTGAAATCACCCAAAACAATCAAAAGATCCCTTTCGGAAAGATGAGATAAAACAGTTTTTATTCAGACAAATGTTGCTTATAAATTGTTAAGTCGGATCCAGGTGGAATATAAGAACAAGTTACATAAATAGAAAAAGATTTCAAAGAAACTTTAACACCAACGAATTCTATTTCATTGGGATTAAGAAAGTATATCCTTTTCGATGTTAAAGTAGAGGTAACGGCAACCAGCACCCCTTCCCCCCTACGAGGAGAGCGATCAGTTCTATACGTACTAAAATTTTTGGACTGAACTTCAGAGTCTGATATATCCGGTCTCAGCCAAGTCTCAGTAAAGGCCAGAATGTCTTCCGAAAAGGCAGAGGAGTCAGCATAAAGCTTAGGTAGCTTCATATTAAGTCCCCTAACATTTTGATAGGCCAAAAATAAACTGCTCAGTTTTTTGGCGCAGGTACTGTCGTGGAAGGCCTATTATTAGTTCTCCGTCTGTTTGGAACAAATTCTTTAATGACCAATTCATCATTAAGCCAAAAACTTTTAGAATTTAGTACATTAAATACTTCCGGAGGAGCAGATATTTTAAAGGAAGATATCCTACGAACATATGGAAATTTAAACTCCTCCACTGTGATGTTTTGAGATGGGAATTCCTGTTGTATAAATTCCAAAACATCTGCAGATGTGGTTTCAGGTGTTAAACGAGACACAAATAATTGCTTCCTATATGGAACAACCGAGAGGCTCTTTCTTCCACCACCAGCAATCTGAACATCGTTCGTCTGATTATCGAGACTAGGGACTCCTATAGAGCTAACTTCCACCGTAGGCACAGAAAGCTGCGTAAGGCTTTAGGTCCCCCAGCCCCAGTGGATGCCGACATTGCTGCCGTTACCGATCGGGTAAAAATATTAGAAGCTATGTTGGGATTTGGAACTGATGCCTTTACTTGAAGAGTTTTTGAAGGAGCAGTCTTCTTGCGTTTAGGTGACCCTACTGACATTTTTTTATTATCAAGGTCCGCCTTAAACTCTTTAAAATCAGCAACTACGCTCATGAGTTTATCGAACAGTTTCATAAAACGATCATTGGTCAGCGCAACAGAGCCATCCAAATCACGATCTATTTCCACGCATGAGGCACAAGTCCACGAAAAACCAACACGCAGATCAATATAATCTTTTACTCTGCAAACAAGTCCAGTACATTTTGGGTGTATGACTATGTTGCAGAGACGACAGTAAATAAAAACGTCATTAGGTGACGATCCAAACTGACAATCTTTTTTGCAACAAAAAAGAGCCATTTTTAATTTAAGAAAAAAAGTTATTAATAAAACCAAAGAATCAAAAGAATTATAAATACCTCACTTAATTTGACACTGGGATCAAACAAATAAAAATGTAGACACACAAGAACACAAAAGTATAAGAGCGCGTAGAGACTTCGAGAGCGAGATAGCGCAACAGAGCGGCTGTCGACTGAGCGTGGCTTGCGAAACACAAACAAAATATACACGACAACAGTTTAGACGACAAGAAACGGGAGAGAGATTACAAGAAGGTTATGGGAAACAACAACAAAAGCTATTGAAACCAAGGCCCCACAGCGTACAGAAGTTACAATAACAAAATGCACGGGCTAACCACAGAGTTAGGTTTTGTTAAAATTTCTACAATAAAATAGACAATTAAACATAAACAGACGATTTAAAACACAAGCACGGCTGGTTATGAAGGACTAAGTCACAAAACAAGGCACCAGTATCACAGATATTAATGACAAATTGACAAAAATCACAGAGCACAAGATAAAAACAAGGAAGAACGCTATAGTCGAGTACCTCGACTATCAGATACCCGTTACTCAGCTAAAAGGACCAAAGGAAAATGGAGATATGCAGCAAAGCGAGGTTGAAATGCGCCACCTACCGGCGGTAGACAGATTTAAGCGTTGTGGGCGCTAGAGTGGGCGTGGCAAAGTTTTTTTTGGATCAATCGATAGGTATTGACAAGACCAATACATTTCAGTTAAAATTTTTTATCTAGCATGAATATTGTGGGCGCCACAGGCTTGGGCGGTTTGTGGGCGTTAGAGTGGGCGTGGCATATTCGCGTGACACACTTGCGCTGCGCTCAAGCCTACGGAATCTAAATCTGAAATCCCATTTCTCTATCTTTGATATTTTCCGAGATACCTGCGTTCATATTTACGATTTTTTGAAGTTTGTGGGCGGTTTGTGGGCGTTCAAGTGGGCGTGGCAAACTTTTTTTTGGGTCAATCGATAGGTATTGATGAGAACAATACATTTCAGTTAAAATTTTTATTCTAGCATGAAAACTGTAGGAGCCTCAGTTTTGGGCGGTTTGTGGGCGTTAGAGTGGGCGTGGCACTCTGCTGAAACAAACTTGCGCTGCGTAAGAAGCTCAGGAATCTGCACGCCTAATCTCAATAGCCTAGCTCTTATAGTTTCCAAGATCTCAGCGTTCATCCGGACGGACAGACAGACGGACAGACGGACAGACGGACAGACGGACAGACGGACAGACGGACATGGCTAGATCGACTCGGCTAGTGATCCTGATCAAGAATATATATACTTTATGGGGTCGGAAACGCTTCCTTCTGCCTGTTACATACTTTCCGACGAATCTAATATACCCTTTTACTCTACGAGTAACGGGTATAACAACCGGTCACAAGCGACGCTAAATTATGCTACTATATGCATTAAAATATTTAATTTTAAGGGTAGTCAACATTTTCACCGTTTTTATGTCATTGATTTTAATGTTGCGAAGGCTTACAGAAATGGACCTCCTTTAAAACTTTAAAAGCCCATAAATTGGTCAAAAGGAATCCGATTTCGATATGGCATACCTTCATGGACTCGTGGAATGATTATGCTGCTATCTGCATTAAAATATTTCACTTTAAAGGAAGTCAACACTTTCACCGTTTTTATGTCATTGATTTTAATGCTGCGAAGGCTTACAGAATATACCTCCTCTAAAACTTTAAAAGCCCGTAACTTGGTCAAAAGGAATCCGATTTCGATATGGTATATCTTTATGGACTCGTGGAATGATTATGCTGCTATCTGCATTAAAATATTTCACTTTATAGGTAGTAAACACTTTCACCGTTTTTGTGTCATTGATTTTGCGGGGGCTTACAGAAATGGACCTCCTCTAAAACTTAAAAAGCCCGTAACTTGGTCAAAAGGAATCCGATTTCGATATGGTATATCTCTATGGACTCGTGGAATGATTATGCTACTATCTGCGTTAAAATATTTAATTTTAACGGTAGTCAACATTTTCACCGTTTTTATGTCATTGATTTTAATGTTGCGAAGGATTACAGAAATGGACCTCCTTTAAAACTTTAAAAGCCCGTAACATGGTCAAAAGGAATCCGATTTCGATACGGTATATCTTTATGGACTCGTGGAATGATTAGCTACTATATGCATTAAAATATTTAATTTTAAAGGTAGTCAACATTATCACCGTTATTAAGTCATTGATTTTAATTGTGCGAAGGTTTACGGAAATGGACCACCTCTAAAACTATAAAAGCCCGTAACTTGGTCAAAAGGAATCCGATTTCGATATGGCATACCTTCATGGACTCGTGGAATGATTATGCTGCCATCTGCATTAAAATATTTCACTTTAAAGTTAGTCAAAATTTTCACCGTTTTTATGACATTGATTGTAATGTTGCGAAGGCTTACAGAAATGGACCTCCTCTAAAACTATAAAAGCCCGTAAAGTGGTCAAAAGGAATCCGATGTCGATACGGTATATTTTTATGGACTCGAGGAATGATTATGCTACTATCTGCATTAAAATATTTAATTTTAAAGGTAGTCAACATTTTCACCGTTTTTATGTCATTGATTTTAATGTTGCGAAGGCTTACAGAAATGGACCTCCTTTAAAACTTTAAAAGCCCGTAACATGGTCAAAAGGAATCCGATTTCGATACGGTATATCTTTATGGACTCGTGGAATGATTATGCTGCTATCTGCATTAAAATATTTCACTTTAAAGGTAGTCAACACTTTCATCGTTTTTATGTCATTGATTTTAATGTTGCGAAGGCTTACAGAATAGACCTCCTCTAAAACTTTAAAAGCCCGTAACTTGGTCAAAAGGAATCCGATTTCGATATGGTATATCTTTATGGACTCGTGGAATGATTAGCTACTGTCTGCATTGAAATATTTAATTTTAAAGGTAGTCAACATTATCACCGTTTTTATGTCATTGATTTTAATGTTGCGAAGGTTTACGGAAATGGACCTCCTCTAAAACTATAAAAGCCCGTAACTTGGTCAAAAGAAATCCGATTTTGATACGGTATATCTTTATGGACTCGTGGAATGATTATGCTACTATCTGCATTAAAATATTTAATTTTAAGAGTAGTCAACATTTTCACCGTTTTTATGTCATTGATTTTAATGTTGCGAAGGCTTACAGAAATGGACCTCCTTTAAAACTTTAAAAGCCCATAAATTGGTCAAAAGGAATCCGATTTCGATATGTCATACCTTCATGGACTCGTGGAATGATTATGCTGCCATCTGCATTAAAATATTTCACTTTAAAGTTAGTCAAAATTTTCACCGTTTTTATGACATTGATTGTAATGTTGCGAAGGCTTACAGAAATGGACCTCCTCTAAAACTATAAAAGCCCGTAAAGTGGTCAAAAGGAATCCGATGTCGATACGGTATATTTTTATGGACTCGAGGAATGATTATGCTACTATCTGCATTAAAATATTTAATTTTAAAGGTAGTCAACATTTTCACCGTTTTTATGTCATTGATTTTAATGTTGCGAAGGCTTACAGAAATGGACCTCCTTTAAAACTTTAAAAGCCCGTAACATGGTCAAAAGGAATCCGATTTCGATACGGTATATCTTTATGGACTCGTGGAATGATTAGCTACTATATGCATTAAAATATTTAATTTTAAAGGTAGTCAACATTATCACCGTTTTTATGTCATTGATTTTAATGTTGCGAAGGTTTACGGAAATGGACCTCCTCTAAAACTATAAAAGCCCGTAACTTGGTCAAAAGGAATCCGATTTTGATACGGTATATCTTTATGGACACGTGGAATGATTATGCTACTATCTGCATTAAAATATTTCACTTTAAAGTTAGTCAACGTGTTCACCGTTTTTATGACATTGATTGTAATGTTGCGAAGGCTTACAGAAATGGACCTCCTCTAAAACTATAAAAGCCCGTAAAGTGGTCAAAAGGAATCCGATGTCGATACGGTATATCTTTATGGACTCGTGGAATGATTATGATACTATCTGCATTAAAATATTTAATTTAAAAGGTAGTCAACATTTTCACCGTTCTTATGTCATTGATTTTAATGTTGCGAAGGCTTACAGAAATGGACCTCCTTTAAAACTTTAAAAGCCCATAAATTGGTCAAAAGGAATCCGATTTCGATATGGCATACCTTCATGGACTCGTGGAATGATTATGCTGCTATCTGCATTAAAATATTTCACTTTAAAGGTAGTCAACACTTTCACCGTTTTTATGTCATTGATTTTAATGTTGCGAAGGCTTACAGAATAGACCTCCTCTAAAACTTTAAAAGCCCGTAACTTGGTCAAAAGGAATCCGATTTCGATATGGTATATCTTTATGGACTCGTGGAATGATTATGCTGCTATCTGCATTAAAATATTTCACTTTATAGGTAGTCAACACTTTCACCGTTTTTATGTCATTGATTTTGCGGGGGCTTACAGAAATGGACCTCCTCTAAAACTTAAAAAGCCCGTAACTTGGTCAAAAGGAATCCGATTTCGATATGGTATATCTCTATGGACTCGTGGAATGATTATGCTACTATCTGCATTAAAATATTTAATTTTAACGGTAGTCAACATTTTCACCGTTTTTATGTCATTGATTTTAATGTTGCGAAGGATTACAGAAATGGACCTCCTTTAAAACTTTAAAAGCCCGTAACATGGTCAAAAGGAATCCGATTTCGATACGGTATATCTTTATGGACTCGTGGAATGATTAGCTACTATATGCATTAAAATATTTAATTTTAAAGGTAGTCAACATTATCACCGTTATTAAGTCATTGATTTTAATTGTGCGAAGGTTTACGGAAATGGACCACCTCTAAAACTATAAAAGCCCGTAACTTGGTCAAAAGGAATCCGATTTCGATATGGCATACCTTCATGGACTCGTGGAATGATTATGCTGCTATCTGCATTAAAATATTTCACTTTAAAGGTAGTCAACACTTTCATCGTTCTTATGTCATTGATTTTAATGTTGCGAAGGCTTACAGAATAGACCTCCTCTAAAACTTTAAAAGCCCGTAACTTGGTCAAAAGGAATCCGATTTCGATATGGTATATCTTTATGGACTCGTGGAATGATTATGCTGCTATCTGCATTAAAATATTTCACTTTATAGGTAGTCAACACTTTCACCGTTTTTATGTCATTGATTTTGCGGGGGCTTACAGAAATGGACCTCCTCTAAAACTTAAAAAGCCCGTAACTTGGTCAAAAGGAATCCGATTTCGATATGGTATATCTCTATGGACTCGTGGAATGATTATGCTACTACCTGCATTAAAATATTTAATTTTAAAGGTAGTCAACATTTTCACCGTTTTTATGTCATTGATTTTAATGTTGCGAAGGATTACAGAAATGGACCTCCTTTAAAACTTTAAAAGCCCGTAACATGGTCAAAAGGAATCCGATTTCGATACGGTATATCTTTATGGACTCGTGGAATGATTAGCTACTATATGCATTAAAATATTTAATTTTAAAGGTAGTCAGCATTATCACCGTTTTTATGTCATTGATTTTAATTGTGCGAAGGCTTACGGAAATGGACCACCTCTAAAACTATAAAAGCCCGTAACTTGGTCAAAAGGAATCCGATTTTGATACGGTATATCTTTATGGACTCGTGGAATGATTATGCTACTATCTGCATTAAAATATTTAATTTTAAGAGTAGTCAACATTTTCACCGTTTTTATGTCATTGATTTTAATGTTGCGAAGGCTTACAGAAATGGACCTCCTTTAAAACTTTAAAAGCCCATAAATTGGTCAAAAGGAATCCGATTTCGATATGTCATACCTTCATGGACTCGTGGAATGATTATGCTGCCATCTGCATTAAAATATTTCACTTTAAAGTTAGTCAAAATTTTCACCGTTTTTATGACATTGATTGTAATGTTGCGAAGGCTTATAGAAATGGACCTCCTCTAAAACTATAAAAGCCCGTAAAGTGGTCAAAAGGAATCCGATGTCGATACGGTATATTTTTATGGACTCGAGGAATGATTATGCTACTATCTGCATTAAAATATTTAATTTTAAAGGTAGTCAACATTTTCACCGTTTTTATGTCATTGATTTTAATGTTGCGAAGGCTTACAGAAATGGACCTCCTTTAAAACTTTAAAAGCCCGTAACATGGTCAAAAGGAATCCGATTTCGATACGGTATATCTTTATGGACTCGTGGAATGATTAGCTACTATATGCATTAAAATATTTAATTTTAAAGGTAGTCAACATTATCACCGTTTTTATGTCATTGATTTTAATGTTGCGAAGGTTTACGGAAATGGACCTCCTCTAAAACTATAAAAGCCCGTAACTTGGTCAAAAGGAATCCGATTTTGATACGGTATATCTTTATGGACACGTGGAATGATTATGCTACTATCTGCATTAAAATATTTCACTTTAAAGTAAGTCAACGTGTTCACCGTTTTTATGACATTGATTGTAATGTTGCGAAGGCTTACAGAAATGGACCTCCTCTAAAACTATAAAAGCCCGTAAAGTGGTCAAAAGGAATCCGATGTCGATACGGTATATCTTTATGGACTCGTGGAATGATTATGATACTATCTGCATTAAAATATTTAATTTAAAAGGTAGTCAACATTTTCACCGTTCTTATGTCATTGATTTTAATGTTGCGAAGGCTTACAGAAATGGTCCTCCTTTAAAACTTTAAAATCCCGTAACATGGTCAACAGGAATCCGATTTCGATACGGTATATCTTTATGGACTCGTGGAATGATTATGATACTATCTGCATTAAAATATTTAAATATAAGGGTAACCAACATTTTCACCGTTTTTATGTCATTGATTTTAATGTTGCGAAGGCTTACAGAAATGGACCTCCTTTAAAACTTTAAGAGCCCGTAACATGGTCAAAAGGAATCCGATTTCAATACGGTATATCTTTATGGACTCGTGGAATGATTAGCTACTATCTGCATTAAAATATTTAATTTTAAAGGCAGTCAACATTATCACCGTTTTTATGTCATTGATTTTAATGTTGCGAAGGCTTACGGAAATGGACCTCCTCTAAAACTATAAAAGCCCGTAACTTGGTCAAAAGGAATCCGATTTTGATATGGTATATCTTTATGGACTCGAGGAATGATTGTGCTGCTATCTGCATTTAAGTATTTAACTTTAAAGGTAGTCAACATTTTCACCGTACTCATGTCATTGATTTTAATGTTGCGAAGGCTTACAGAAATTGACCTCCATTAAAACTTTAAAAGCCCATAAATTGGTCAAAAGGAATCCGATTTCGATATGGCATACCTTCATGGACTCGTGGAATGATTATGCTGCTATCTGCATTAAAATATTTCACTTTAAAGTTAGTCAACATTTTCACCGTTTTTATGACATTGATTTTAATGTTGCGAAGGCTTACAGAAATGGACCTCCTTTAAAACTTTAAAAGCCCGTAACTTGGTCTAAAGGGACCCGATTTCGATATGGTATATCTTTATGGACTCGTGGAATGATTAGCTACTATATGCATTAAAATATTTCACTTTATAGGTAGTCAACACTTTCACCGTTTTTATGTCATTGATTTTGCGGGGGCTTACAGAAATGGACCTCCTCTAAAACTTAAAATGCCCGTAACTTGGTCAAAAGGAATCCGATTTCGATATGGTATATCTCTATGGACTCGTGGAATGATTATGCTACTATCTGCATTAAAATATTTAATTTTAAAGGTAGTCAACATTTTCACCGTTTTTATGTCATTGATTTTAATGTTGCGAAGGATTACAGAAATGGACCTCCTTTAAAACTTTAAAAGCCCGTAACATGGTCAAAAGGAATCCGATTTCGATACGGTATATCTTTATGGACTCGTGGAATGATTAGCTACTATATGCATTAAAATATTTAATTTTAAAGGTAGTCAGCATTATCACCGTTTTTATGTCATTGATTTTAATTGTGCGAAGGCTTACGGAAATGGACCACCTCTAAAACTATAAAAGCCCGTAACTTGGTCAAAAGGAATCCGATTTTGATACGGTATATCTTTATGGACTCGTGGAATGATTATGCTACTATCTGCATTAAAATATTTAATTTTAAGAGTAGTCAACATTTTCACCGTTTTTATGTCATTGATTTTAATGTTGCGAAGGCTTACAGAAATGGACCTCCTTTAAAACTTTAAAAGCCCATAAATTGGTCAAAAGGAATCCGATTTCGATATGTCATACCTTCATGGACTCGTGGAATGATTATGCTGCCATCTGCATTAAAATATTTCACTTTAAAGTTAGTCAAAATTTTCACCGTTTTTATGACATTGATTGTAATGTTGCGAAGGCTTATAGAAATGGACCTCCTCTAAAACTATAAAAGCCCGTAAAGTGGTCAAAAGGAATCCGATGTCGATACGGTATATTTTTATGGACTCGAGGAATGATTATGCTACTATCTGCATTAAAATATTTAATTTTAAAGGTAGTCAACATTTTCACCGTTTTTATGTCATTGATTTTAATGTTGCGAAGGCTTACAGAAATGGACCTCCTTTAAAACTTTAAAAGCCCGTAACATGGTCAAAAGGAATCCGATTTCGATACGGTATATCTTTATGGACTCGTGGAATGATTAGCTACTATATGCATTAAAATATTTAATTTTAAAGGTAGTCAACATTATCACAGTTTTTATGTCATTGATTTTAATGTTGCGAAGGTTTACGGAAATGGACCTCCTCTAAAACTATAAAAGCCCGTTACTTGGTCAAAAGGAATCCGATTTTGATACGGTATATCTTTATGGACACGTGGAATGATTATGCTACTATCTGCATTAAAATATTTCACTTTAAAGTAAGTCAACGTGTTCACCGTTTTTATGACATTGATTGTAATGTTGCGAAGGCTTACAGAAATGGACCTCCTCTAAAACTATAAAAGCCCGTAAAGTGGTCAAAAGGAATCCGATGTCGATACGGTATATCTTTATGGACTCGTGGAATGATTATGATACTATCTGCATTAAAATATTTAATTTAAAAGGTAGTCAACATTTTCACCGTTCTTATGTCATTGATTTTAATGTTGTAAAGGCTTACAGGAATGGACCTCCTCTAAAACTATAAAAGCCCGTAACATGGTCAAAAGGAACCCGATGTCGATACGGTATATTTTTATGGACTCGAGGAATGATTATGCTACTATCTGCATTAAAATATTTAATTTTAAAGGTAGTCAACATTTTCACCGTTTTTATGTCATTGATTTTAATGTTGCGAAGGCTTACAGAAATGGACCTCCTTTAAAACTTTAAAAGCCCGTAACATGGTCAAAAGGAATCCGATTTCGATATGGCATACCTTCATGGACTCGTGGAATGATTATGCTGCTATCTGCATTAAAATATTTCACTTTAAAGTTAGTCAACATTTTCATCGTTTTTATGACATTGATTTTAATGTTGCGAAGGCTTACAGAAATGGACCTCCTTTAAAACTTTAAAAGCCCGTAACTTGGTCTAAAGGGACCCGATTTCGATATGGCATACCTTCATGGACTCGTGGAACGATTATGATACCATCTGCATTAAAATATTTAATTTTAAAGGTAGTCAACATTTTCACCGTTTTTATGTCATTGATTTTAATGTTGCGAAGGCTTACAGGAATGGACCTCCTCTAAAACTATAAAAGCCCGTAACATGGTCAAAAGGAATCCGATGTCGATACGTTATGTCTTCATGGACTCGTGGAATGATTATGCTACTATCTGCTTTAAAATATTTAATTTAAAAGGTAGTCAACATTTTCACCGTTCTTATGTCATTGATTTTAGTGTAGCGAAGGCTTACAGAAATGGACCTCCTCTAAAACTATAAAAGCCCGTAACTTGGTCAATAGGAATCTGATTTCGATACGGTATATCTCTATGGACTCGTGGAATGATTATGATACTATCTGCATTAAAATATTTAATTTTAAAGGTAGTCAACATTTTCACCGTTTTTATGTCATTGATTTTAATGTTGCGAAGGCTTACGGAAATAAACCTCCTCTAAAACTATAAAAGCCCGTAACTTGGTCAAAAGAAATTCGATTTTGATACGGTATATCTTTATGGACTCGTGGTATGATTGTGCTGCTATCTGCATTTATATATTTAACTTTAAAGGTAGTCAACATTTTCACCGTATTTATGTCATTGATTTTAATGGCTTACAGAAATGGACCTCCTTTAAAACTTTAAAAGCCCATAAATTGGTCAAAAGGAATCCGATTTCGATATGGCATACCTTCATGGACTCGTGGAATGATTATGCTGCTATCTGCATTACAAAATTTCTCTTTAAAGTTAGTCAACATTTTCACCGTTTTTTATGTCATTGATTTTAATGTTGCGAAGGCTTACGGAAATGGACCTCCTCTAAAACTATAAAAGCCCGTAACTTGGTCAAAAGAAATCCGATTTTTATACGGCATATCTTTATGGACTCGTGGAATGATTATGCTACTATCTGCATTAAAATATTTAACTTTACCGTTTTACATTTTTACCGTTTTTGTCATTGATTTTAATGTTGCGTAGGCTTACAGAAATGGACCTCCTTTAAAACTTTAAAAGCCCATAAATTGGTCAAAAGGAATCCGATTTCGATATGGCATACCTTCTGCATTAAAATATTTCACTTTAAAGTTAGTCAACATTTTCACCGTTTTTTATGTCATTGATTTTAAGTTGCGAAGGCTTACGGAAACGGACCTCCTCTAAAACTATAAAAGCCCGTAACTTGGTCAAAAGAAATCCGATTTTGATACGGTATATCTTTATGGACTCGTGAAATGATTATGCTACTATCTGCATTAAAATATTTAATTTTAAAGGTAGTCAACACTTTCACCGTTTTTATGTCATTGATTTTAATGTTGCGAAGGCGTACACAAATGGACCTCCTCTAAAACTATAAAAGCCCGTAACTTGGTCAAAAGGAATCTGATTTCGATACGGTATATCTTTATGGACTCGTGGAATGATTATACTACTATCTGCATTAAATTATTTAATTTTAAAGGTAGTCAACATTTTCACCGTTTATATGTCATTGATTTTAATGTTGTGAAGGCTTACAGAAATGGACCTCCTCTAAAACTATATAAGCCCGTAACTTGGTCAAAAGAAATCCGATTTTTATACGGCATATCTTTATGGACTCGTGGAATGATTATGCTACTATCTGCATTAAAATATTTAATTTTAAGGGTAGTCAACATTTTTAACGTTTTTGTCATTGATTTTAATGTTGCGTAGGCTTACAGAAATGGACCTCCTTTAAAACTTTAAAAGCCCATAAATTGGTCAAAAGGAATCCGATTTCGATATGGCATACCTTCATGGACTCGTGGAATGATTATGCTGCTATCTGCATTAAAATATTTCACTTTAAAGTTAGTTAACATTTTCACCGTTTTTATGTCATTGATTTTAATGTTGCGAAGGCTTACAGAAATGGACCTCCTTTAAAACTTTAAAATCCCGTAACATGGTCAAAAGGAATCCGATTTCGATACGGTATATCTTTATTGACTCGTGGAATGATTATGCTGCTATCTGCATTAAAATAATTAGTTTTAAAGTTAGTCAACATTTTCACCGTTTTTTATGTCATTGATTTTAATGTTGCGAAGGCTTACGGAAATGGACCTCCTCTAAAACTATAAAAGCCCGTAACTTGGTCAAAAGAAGTCCGATTTTGATACGGTATATCTTTATGGACTCGTGAAATGATTATGCTACTATCTGCATTAAAATATTTAATTTTAAAGGTAGTCAACACTTTCACCGTTTTTATGTCATTGATTTTAATGTTGCGAAGGCTTACGGAAATGGACCTCCTCTAAAACTATAAAAGCCCGTAACTTGGTCAAAAGAAATCCGATTTTGATACGGTATATCTTTATGGACTCGTGAAATGATTATGCTACTATCTGCATTAAAATATTTAATTTTAAAGGTAGTCAACATTTTCACCGTTTTTATGTCATTGATTGTTGCGAAAGCTTACAGAAATGGACCTCCTCTAAAACTATAAAAGCCCGTAACTTGGCCAAAAGAAATCCGATTTTTATACGGCATATCTTTATGGACTCGTGGAATGATTATGCTACTATCTGCATTAAAATATTTAATTTTAAGGGTAGTCAACATTTTTACCGTTTTTGTCATTGATTTTAATGTTGCGTAGGCTTACAGAAATGGACCTCCTTTAAAACTTTAAAAGCCGATAAATTGGTCAAAAGGAACCCGATTTCGATATGGCATACCTTCATGGACTCGTGGAATGATTATGCTGCTATCTGCATTAAAATATTTCACTTTAAAGTTAGTAAACATTTTCACCGTTTTTTATGTCATTGATTTTAATGTTGCGAAGGCTTACGGAAGTGGACCTCCTCTAAAACTATAAAAGCCCGTAACTTGGTCAAAAGAAATCCGATTTTGATACGGTATATCTTTATGGACTCGTGAAATGATTATGCTACTATCTGCATTAAAATATTTAATTTTAAAGGTAGTCAACACTTTCACCGTTTTTATGACATTGATTTTAATGTTGCGAAGGCTTACAGAAATGGACCTCCTCTAAAACTATAAAAGCCCGTAACTTGGTCAAAAGGAATCTGATTTCGATACGGTATATCTTTATGGACTCGTGGAATGATTATACTACTATCTGCATTAAATTATTTAATTTTAAAGGTAGTCAACATTTTCACCGTTTATATGTCATTGATTTTAATGTTGTGAAGGCTTACAGAAATGGACCTCCTTTAAAACTTTAAAAGCCCGTAACATGATCAAAAGGAATCCGATTTCGATACGGTATATCTTTATGGACTCGTGGAATGATTGTGCTGTTATCTGCATTTAAATATTTAATTTTAAAGGTAGTCAACATTTTCACGGTTTTTATGTCATTGATTTTAATGTTGCGAAGGCTTACAGAATTGGACCTCCTTTAAAACTTTAAAAGCCCGTTACATGGTCAAAAGGAATCCGATTTCGATACGATATATCTTTATGGACTCGTTATGCTACTATCTGCATTAAAATATTTAATTTTGAAGGTAGTCAACATTTTCACCGTTTTTATGTCATTGATTTTAATGTTGCGAAGGCTTACAGAAATGGACCTCCTTTAAAACTTTAAAAGCCCGTAACTTGGCCAAAAGGAATCCGATTTCGATATGGTATATCTTTATGGACTCCTGGAATGATTATGCTGCTATCTGCATTTATATATTCCACTTTATAGGTAGTCAACATTTTCACCGTTCTTATGTCATTGATTTTAATGTTGCGAGGGCTTACAGAAATGGACCTCCTCTAAAACTATAAAAGCCCGTAACATGGTCAAAAGGAATCCTACGTCGATACGGTATATCTTTATGGACTCGTGGAATGATTATGATACTATCTGCATTAAAATATTTAATTTTAAAGGTAGTCAACATTTTCACCGTTTTTATGTCATTGATTGTTGCGAAAGCTTACAGAAATGGACCTCCTCTAAAACTATAAAAGCCCGTAACTTGGTCAAAAGAAATCCGATTTTTATACGGCAAATCTTTATGGACTCGTGGAATGATTATGCTACAATCTGCATTAAAATATTTAATTTTAAGGGTAGTCAACATTTTTACCGTTTTTGTCATTGATTTTAATGTTGCGTAGGCTTACAGAAATGGACCTCCTTTAAAACTTTAAAAGCCCATAAATTGGTCAAAAGGAATCCGATTTCGATATGGCATACCTTCATGGACTCGTGGAATGATTATGCTGCTATCTGCATTAAAATTTTTCACTTTAAGGTTAGTCAACATTTTCACCGTTTTTATGTCATTGATTTTCATGTTGCGAAGGCTTACAGAAATGGACCTCCTTTAAAACTTTAAAAGCCCGTAATATGGTCAAAAGGAATCCGATTTTGAAACGGTATATCTTTATGGACTCGTGGAATGATTATGATACTATCTGCATTAAAATATTTCACTTTAAAGTTAGTCAACATTTTCACCGTTTTTATGTCATTGATTTTAATGTTGCGAAGGCTTACAGAAATGGACCTCCTTTAAAACTTTAAAAGCCCGTAATATGGTCAAAAGGAATCCGATTTCGATACGGTATATCTTTATGGACTCGTGGAATGATTGTGCTGTTATCTGCATTTAAATATTTAATTTTAAAGGTAGTCAACATTTTCACGGTTTTTATGTCATTGATCTTAATGTTGCGAAGGCTTACAGAAATGGACCTCCTTTAAAACTTTAAAAGCCCATAAATTGGTCAAAAGGAATCCGATTTCGATATGGTATATCTTTATAGACTCGTGGAATGATTATGCTGCTATCTGCATTTATATATTTCACTTCATAGGTAGTCAACATTTTCACCGTTTTTATGTCATTGATTTTAATGTTGCGAGGGCTTACAGAAGTGGACCTCCTCTAAAACTATAAAAGCCCGTAACATGGTCAAAAGGAATCCGACGTCGATACGGTATATCTTTATGGACTCGTGGAATGATTATGATACTATCTGCATTAAAATATTTAATTTTAAAGGTATACAACATTTTCACCGTTTTTATGTCATTGATTTTATTGTTGCGAAGGCTTACAGAAATGGACCTCCTCTAAAACTATAAAAGCCCGTGTTTTGGTCGAAAGGAATCCGATTTTGATACGGTATATCTTTATGGACTCGTGGAATGATTATGATACTATCTGCATTAAAATATTTAATTTTAAAGGTAGTCAACATTTTCACCGTTTTTATGTCATTGATTTTAATGTTGCGAAGGCTTACAGAAATGGACCTCCTCTAAAACTATAAAAGCCCGTAACATGGTCAAAAGGAATCCGATGTCGATACGGTATATTTTTATGTATTCGTGAAATGATTATGATACTATCTGCATTAAAATATTTAATTTTAAAGGTAGTCAACATTTTCACCGTATTTATGTCATTGATTTTAATGTTGCGAAGGCTTACAGAAATGAACCTCCTTTAAAACTTTAAAAGGCCATAAATTGGTCAAAAGGAATCCGATTTTGATACGGTATATCTTTATGGACTCGTGGAATGATTATAATACTATCTGCATTAAAATATTTAATTTTGAAGGTAGTCAACATTTTCACCGTTTTTATGTCATTGATTTTAATGTTGCGAAGGCTTACAGAAATGGACCTCCTTTAAAACTTTAAAAGCCCGTAACTTGGCCAAAAGGAATCCGATTTCGATATGGTATATCTTTATGGACTCCTGGAATGATTATGCTGCTATCTGCATTTATATATTCCACTTTATAGGTAGTCAACAATTTCACCGTTCTTATGTCATTGATTTTAATGTTGCGAGGGCTTACAGAAATGGACCTCCTCTAAAACTATAAAAGCCCGTAACATGGTCAAAAGGAATCCGACGTCGATACGGTATATCTTTATGGACTCGTGGAATGATTATGATACTATCTGCATTAAAATATTTAATTTTAAAGGTAGTCAACATTTTCACCGTTTTTATGTCATTGATTTTATTGTTGCGAAAGATTACAGAAATGGACCTCCTCTCAAACTATAAAAGCCCGTAACTTGGTCAAAAGAAATCCGATTTTTATACGGCATATCTTTATGGACTCGTTGAATGATTATGTTACTATCTGCATTAAAATATTTAATTTTAAGGGTAGTCAACATTTTTACCGTTCTTGTCATTGATTTTAATGTTGCGTAGGCTTACAGAAATGGACCTCCTTTAAAACTTTAAAAGCCCATAAATTGGTCAAAAGGAATCCGATTTCGATATGGCATACCTTCATGGACTCGTGGAATGATTATGCTGCTCTCTGCATTAAAATATTTCACTTTAAAGTTAGTCAACATTTTCACAGTTTTTTATGTCATTGATTTTAATGTTGCGAAGGCTTACGGAAATGGACCTCCTCTAAAACTATAAAAGCCCGTAACTTGGTCAAAAGAAATCCGATTTTGATACGGTATATCTTTATGGACTCGTGAAATGATTATGCTACTATCTGCATTAAAATATTTAATTTTAAAGGTAGTCAACATTTTCACCGTTTTTATGTCATTGATTTTAATGTTGCGAAGGCTTACAGAAATGGACCTCCTCTAAAACTTTAAAAGCCCGTAACTTGGTCAAAAGGAATCTGATTTCGATACGGTATATCTTTATGGACTCGTGGAATGATTATGATACTATCTGCATTAAAATATTTAATTTTAAAGGTAGTCAACATTTTCACCGTTTTTATGTCATTGATTTTAATGTTGCGAAGGCTTACAGAAATGAACCTCCTCTAAAACTATAAAAGCCCGTAACATGGTCAAAAGGAATCCGATGTCGATACGGTATATTTTTATGTATTCATGAAATGATTATGATACTATCTGCATTAAAATATTTAATTTTAAAGGTAGTCAACATTTTCACCGTATTTATGTCATTGATTTTAATGTTGCGAAGGCTTACAGAAATGAACCTCCTTTAAAACTTTAAAAGCCCATAAATTGGTCAAAAGGAATCCGATTTTGATACGGTATATCTTTATGGACTCGTGGAATGATTATAATACTATCTGCATTAAAATATTTAATTTTGAAGGTAGTCAACATTTTCACCGTTTTTATGTCATTGATTTTAATGTTGCGAAGGCTTACAGAAATGGACCTCCTTTAAAACTTTAAAAGCCCGTAACTTGGCCAAAAGGAATCCGATTTCGATATGGTATATCTTTATGGACTCCTGGAATGATTATGCTGCTATCTGCATTTATATATTCCACTTTATAGGTAGTCAACATTTTCACCGTTCTTATGTCATTGTTACAGAAATGGACCTCCTTTAAAACTTTAAAAGCCCATAAATTGGTCAAAAGGAATCCGATTTCGATATGGCATACCTTCATGGACTCGTGGAATGATTATGCTGCTATCTGCATTAAAATATTTCACTTTAAAGATAGTCAACATTTTCACCGTTTTTTATGTCATTGATTTTAATGTTGCGAAGGCTTACGGAAATGGACCTCCTCTAAAACTATAAAAGCCCGTAACTTGGTCAAAAGAAATCCGATTTTGATACGGTATATCTCTATGGACTCGTGAAATGATTATGCTACTATCTGCATTAAAATATTTAATTTTAAAGGTAGTCAACATTTTCACCGTTTATATGTCATTGATTTTAATGTTGCGAAGGCTTACAGAAATGGACCTCCTCTAAAACTTTAAAAGCCCGTAACTTGGTCAAAAGGAATCTGATTTCGATACGGTATATCTTTATGGACTCGTGGAATTATTATGATACTATCTGCATTAAAATATTTAATTTTAAAGGTAGT
>NW_023665545.1:7500-61767 GCF_014743375.2 Drosophila subpulchrella
GACAGGCAGACAGACAGACAGACAGACAGACAGACAGACAGACAGACAGACAGACAGACAGACAGACAGACAGACAGACAGACAGACAGACAGACAGACAGACAGACAGGCAGACAGACAGGCAGACAGACAGACAGACAGACAGACAGACAGACAGACAGGCAGGCAGGCAGACAGGCAGGCAGACAGGCAGGCAGGCAGACAGGCAGACAGGCAGGCAGACAGGCAGGCAGACAGGCAGGCAGGCAGACAGGCAGGCAGACAGGCAGGCAGGCAGACAGGCAGGCAGGCAGACAGGCAGGCAGACAGGCAGGCAGATAGGCAGACAGGCAGGCAGGCAGACAGGCAGACAGGCAGACAGGCAGAAAGGCAGACAGGCAGACAGGCAGACAGACAGACAGACAGACAGACAGACAGACCGACATACATACAGACAGACAGACAGACAGACAGACAGACAGACAGACAGACAGACAGACAGACAGACAGACATACAGACATACAGACAGACAGACATACAGACAGACAGACAGACAGACAGACAGAAAATTTTTTTAAAATTATATCTTTGGTGTTTTTTAACATATAACCTTCTAAGCTTGGAATTAACATTTTTTCAATACTTCTGAATTTCGAATTAAATTTTATCAAAATTGGAAGACTATATCATATAGCTGCCATAGGAACGATCGGAAAATTGTAGGGAAAATAATATGAAACAAATTATAGCTTCGATGTTTTTTGACATATTATCTATTGGGACTATTGGGAATATCATTTTATGTATTTTTAAACTTAATAATTATAACTGCAAGGGTATACCAACTTCGGCTTGCCGAAGTTAACTACCTTTCTTGTTTAACATATAACCTCTTAAGCTTGGAAATAACATTTTTTATTCAGTTCTGCATTTCGAATTTAGTTTTATCAAAATTTGACGACTATATCATATAGGTGCCATAGAAACGATCGGAAAATTGGTGGGAAAATAATATGAAACAAATTATAGCTTCGGTGCTTTTTAACATTTAACCTCCTACGCTTGGAACTTACATTTCTTAATTAGTTCTGAGCTGCCATAGGAACGATCGGAAAATTTTTGGGAAAATAATAAGAATCATATTATGTCATCATATGACATATTATCTATTGGGACTATTGGGGATATCATTTTTTGTATTTTTAAATTTAAAAATTATAACTGGGTATACAAGCTTCGGCTTGCCGAAGCTAACTTTCTTTCTTGTTATACCAGTTACTCGTAGAGTAAAAGTGTATACTAGATTCGTCAGAAAGGAAGGAAGCGTTTCCGACCCCATAAAGTACATATATTCTTGACCAGGATCACTAGCCGAGTCGATCTAGCCATGTCCATCTGTCCGTATGAACGCTGAGATCTTGGAAACTAAAAGAGCTACAATACTGGGATTTGGCCTGCAGATTCCTGAGATTCATGCGCAGCTCAAATTTGTTTCAGCAGAGTGCCAAGCCCACTCTTACGCCCACAAACCGCCCAAAACTGTGGCTCCAACAGTTTTGATGCTAGAATAAAAATTTTAATTAAAATGTATTGTTCTTATCAATACCTTTCGATTGACTCAAATTTTGCCACGCCCACTTTAACGCCCACAAACCGCCCACAAACTTCAAAAAATCGTACATTTTAACGCGGATATTTCGGAAACTATCAAAGATAGAGAATTGGGATCTCAAATTTAGATTCCGTAGCCTTGTACGCAGCGCAAGCTTGTTATGCGAATATGCCACGCCCACTCTTACGCCCACAAACCGACCAAACCTATGGCGCCCACAATTTGCATGCTATGTACAAAATTTTAACTGAAATGTATTGGTCTCGTCAATTTAATAAAAGATCAAAAAAAAGTTCGCCATGCCAACTCTAACGCGCATAACGCTTAAATCTGTCTACCGCCCATATAACCATATATTGAGATCACGAGTAAGTGGCGCATTTCAATCTCGCTTTTCTGCTTGCATATCTCCATTTCCCTTTGGTCCCATTAGCTGAGTAACGGGTATCTGATGTCGAGGTACTCGACTATAGCGTTCTTCCTTGTTTTAATTTGTTTTTGTTAATAAATAATTTATTTAATTTTTATTACCACATTTTTTTTGTTTTTTTTTTTAAGTATATATTATTAATATTATATTTAAGTACATACATATGTACACTACCTACTCTGCCTCCCTTATGCTACCTAATATACCACTGTGGTAGCTATACGTGGTCTCAAATGTGGCCCATGTGAATGCACTGCGGTAAGAGAAAATGCAAAGTTAGTACTGTTCAATTTTTTTAAACAATTTAATAGAATAAGTTAGCCGCGCACTCCTCTCCCTCTAAGAGCCAGCAGCGATTTTCGTAATCATATTTTTGACCGGCTTGTATATGTTTCTGGCAGCGCCAAGAAAGAGAGAGCAAAACATAAAATAATCTTAAAACATTTAAGTTGTTCAATTAAATATTTGGTCGAATATCTTTCTTGGAAAGAGTTCTTATTCGGCGCGCAATTCAGCTTGCAACTATTTACACACACACATGCATAAATACATTTGTCATTGTATGCCTCTGACGTCATTGCTTTTCTTTTTGGGAAGTTTGTGGGCGATGGAGTAGGCGTGGCACACTGCCGAAATAAACTTGCGCTGCGCTAGAATCTTAAGAATATACTTACTTAATCCTTTCAAGCTTTTAAAGTTTACGGGATATCAGCGTTCAAACGAACGTTTTTGGGTTGTTTGGAGGCGGTTTGAAGGCGGTTTGTGGGCGTTAAAGTGGGCGTGGCAACATTTTTGGATCAATCTTTGGGTATTGACGAGAATAATATATTTCAGTTAACATTTTTTATCTAGCATAAAAATTGTGGGCGCCACAGGCTTGGGCGGCTTGTGGGCGTTAGAGTGGCCACGGTACCTAAATCTGAGATCCCAACTCCTATCTTTGATAGTTGCCGAGATATCAGCGTTCATACTTACGATTTTTTGAGGTTTGTGGGTGGCTTGTGGGCGTTAAAGTGAGCGTGGCAAACTTTTTTATGAATCAATCGATAGGTATTGATGAGAACAATACGTTTCAGTTAAAATTTTTATTCTAGCACCAAAACTGTGGGAGCCACAGTTTTGAGCGGTTTGAGGGCGTTAGAGTGGGCTTGGCACTCTGCACAAACATGCGCTGCGTAAAAAGCTCAGGAATCTGCACGCCAAATCTCAATAGCCTAGCTCTTATAGTTTCCGAGATGTCTGCGTTCATCCGGACGGACGGACAGACGTACAGACGGACATGGCTAGATCGACTCGGCTAGTGATCCTGATCAAGAATATACATACTTTATGGGGTCGGAAACGCTTCCTTCTGCCTGTTACATACTTTCCGACGAATCTAGTATACCCTTTTACTCTACGAGTAACGGGTATAAAAATGTTAACATAATAATAAATCTGGTGTTTTTCGACATATTTACTTCTACTCTTGGGAATATTATTCTTTTAATATTTCGGAGCTTCTAAGGATAGGATAATTAATGTCAAATACTACAAAGACCGTTATTGTTTTTGGTAAACATGTTTAGTTTTCTAAAAATCGGAGGGCTCCGTACATACAATGGTCCCACGTGAACGATCTACAAGGGTATAGAAACTTCGGCTTGACAAAGTTATCTCCCATTCTTGTCTTATAATGAATACTTTTTTTATTTTAAATCAAAGGACACAAAAAGTTACATTTTTATATACCTTTTCATTTTTTAAATTTCTTTATTGGCGGTGCGAATACAGGGTGGCATGTATGTGTTAGTTATGTTAAATTTTGAATTTTTGGCCGTTAACTATAAAACTGTAATCTAAATATAGCATTGATCTACGCCGACAGGAACATTTCCCGGGGATAGTAGAAAGTATAAGAAATTTTCGGCACGGCAAAGCCTCACGGACAATCCCGCAAATGGAAGACGATTGATGTATCTGTAAAAATAAGAAAGAAGAGTAAATTAATACAAATTATTAATTTTTACAATCAATCAATCTCACGATATACGGCAACATAAGAAATAATTTTGGTTTAATATTTTTCGGAGTTTGTGGGCCCGTTACTCATAGAGTAAGAGGGTCCGAGCGGATCTAGCCATGTTCGACCGAGAAACGCCCACATATTTACAGATTTTGTAAAAACGTAACGCGATTTTGGTTTGTGTATCAATACTCATATACTCGTACATGCACATAATGTGTAATTAAAAACAAGGAAGAACGCTATAGTCGAGTACCTCGACTATCAGATACCCGTTAATCAGTTAAAGGGACCAAAGGGAAATGGAGATATGCAAGCAGCAAAGCGAGATTGAAATGCGCCACCTACCGGCGGTAGACTGATTTAAGCTTTATGGGCGTTAGAGTGGTAGTTTCCGAGATATCCACGCTCATATTTACGATTTTTTGAAGTTTGTGAGCGGTTTGTGGGCGTTAAAGTGGTCGTGGAAAACTTTTTTATGAGTCAATTGATAGGTATTGATGAGAACAATACGTTTCAGTTAAATTTTTATTCTAGCATCAAAACTGTAGGAGGCACAGTTTTTGGCGGTTTGTGGGCGTTAGAGTGGGCGTGGCACTCTGCTGAAACAAACTTGCGCTGCGCAGGAATCTCAGAAATCTACATGCCTAATCCCAGTATTGTAGCATTTATAGTTTCCGAGCTCTCAGCGTTCATACGGACAGTCGGACAGACAGACAGACGGACAGACGGACATGGCTAGATCGACTCGGCTAGTGATCCTGATCAAGAATATATATACCTTATGTGGTCGGACACGCTTCCTTCTGCCTGTTACATACTTACTAACGGGTAAGTTATGAACAATTACCGTACCTACCTCTAGATGAAGCTTGTGAGAAATCTAAGAATCAGCCGCAGTGCCGAAGTATAGAAAAAAGCATTGAAAACAGACGGAGAGACATCATTTGTATAGTGAGAGGTGTGCTTTTTTTTTAATTCCGAGAATGTTTGTCGGGTTCCATTTGGCTTTCATTCCGATTATTATGCAGCTCAGACAACTTTTGGTCAATATTGTTAGGTCCTCCAAACCGTTATAGAAATAGGAACATTAATTTTAATTTAAGAAAAAAAGTTAAATAGGCAGTAAGCTAGCCCATTGTTTAAGCACTGTCCAATAAAAATAATACGAATTTTAAACGCAATAGGGCACCATCACCAAGCGGCAATGAGAAAACTCAACTGGGGAGGTGAATGCAGTCCCATCCCATAAAGCCGATCCAGCTAGGTTCCCCGAACTTCTAAATAAGAGACCGAGATCGGTGAATCGCAGGAGCGCATTCTTATGAGAAATATAAAGATTTGAGCATAAGGATCTAATAATGTCCAGGCTCTGGAGGACCAGGTTGCCACCCTGAATAAAAAGCCAGCTCACTAGTCAACTGACACTAGCCTTTCATTTGCATTTGGTGTACCACCTGCCTAAGGCTGCCGGACATATTTAGGGTCATACAAGCACCACTCATGACCCGATAATAATTGTCGCGGCCGCGACGCACAAGCAGACAAGAAAGCAACAACTCACACTACCATTGATGGACCACGTACCATTTGCCCTTATATATCTAAACGAAGAGCTTTCGAAAGAGAATTGTGTGATCTTTAATGAATCGGTGAGATTAAAGAAAAACAAGGAAGAACGCTATAGTCGAGTACCTCGACTATCAGATACCCGTTACTCAGCTTAAGGGACCAAAGGGAAATGGAGATATGCAAGCAGCAAAGCGAGATTTAAATACGCCACCTACCGGCGGTAGACAGATCTAAGCGTTCTGGGCGTTAGAGTGGGCGTGGCAAATTTGTTTTTGGATCAATCGATAGGTATTGACGAGATCAATACAATTCAGTTAAAATTTTTCATCTAGCATAACAATTGTGGGCGCCACAGGTTTGGGCGGTTTGTGGGCGTTATAGTGGGCGTGGCATATTCGCGTGAAAAAATTGCGCTGCGTACAAAGCTACAGAATCTAAATCTGAGGTCCCGATTCTCTATCTTTGATAGTTTCCGAGATATCCACGTTCATAGTTAAAATTTTTTGAAGTTTGTGGGCGGTTTGTGGGCGGTTTGTGGGCGTTAAAGTGGGCGTGGCAAACTTTTTTTTAAGTCAATCGATAGGTATAGATAAGAACAACACATTTCAGTTAAAATGTTTATTCTAGGATCAAAACTTTAGGAGCCACAATTTTGGGCGGTTTGTGGGCGTTAGAGTGGGCGTGGCACTCTACTGAGACAAACTTGTGCTGCATAAGAAGCTCAGGAATCTGCACGCCAAATCTCAATAGCCTAGCTCTCATAGTTTCCGAGATCTCAGCGTTCATCCGGACGGACAGACAGACGGACAGACGGACAGACGGACATGGCTAGATCGACTCGGCTAGTGATCCTGATCAAGAATATATATACTTTATGGAGTCGGAAACGCTTCCTTTTGCCTGTTACATACTTTCCGACGAATCTAGTATACCCTTTTACTCTACGAGTAACGGGTATACTCGTATATCAGCTTAACAGAGTGCAACAGGGATGGAGCTATGCTAAAAGAAGCTCTGCTTTTTTTTACTAACACACCTAGTCAATAGCGCCACCTATCTTATCCTTCTATAGCGCCACTTGTCCTACAGCGCCAACTAGCGGCTTTTTTGCGTATTAGTGAAAACAGCCTATATGCAAACTAAGAATTGTAGTTGTAGTCTTCCCTCGCCGCTGTCAGTGATGACGTGGTGTCTAATCGACGATATTCCAATTGGTGTTGGTGGCCGGTTGGCCGGTTGGCCGGTGGCTGTCGGTGATGACGGGATGTATAGTCGACGATATTCCAATTGGTGTTGATGGCCGGTTGGACGGTAATCCGCAAATGTTGATTTAGGTAGTTTAGGATGGAAGGGTTACTGCCCTTCTTAACCTGCTGGCCTAGAGACTCAGACAGTAGAAGTGATAAGAAGTTAACGGCGGTTTGCCGGAGTTAAATCAAATGGAGCATAAGCTCTTTATTCAGTGAATGACAAATGAGAACTAAAACTTATAAGCTGTACCCTGGCTAAACGTGGTCGGCAAGCCGGCCGCTTGTCATACAAAAATGCTGACACTAGCAGAAAGTGCATAACTCACCATGCCAAGAACCAGGCACGGCCCCAAAAGGCGTCTTATGCTGAGTCTGCACATAAAAACACTAGGGTAACCCGAGAACCGCCCAAGATTTGTACCGACTTATAGATTACTCCTTAACTGTGTTAACTACTCCCCCCTTAGAAGTGTGACCGTCCTCGGTCATCTGGAATTTATCGACGACCTGTTGTATTTCCCGCGCCTCTCGCTGCCTTCTCAACACTCGGAAGAGTAGGATAGAGCAGCTTATAAGGATGCTGACTCCCACGCCGACAGCGAACCAGATGTTGGTGACTCCAGCCGATTTCACCTCCTCCTTAAGCTCTTGGATAACCTCCAAGTTTTGGTTGTTCATTCTTTGGAGAAGGGGCATACTTAGATTATGGCCGATGATGTTTAGCAATGGGGATGCCGCCATGCCCACTGTTTTTTTGATAGCTTCACGTTGATTCGAATACTTAGTGCCATTGATAAAAGCTATTCGCTCGAAGGTGATGAGATGTGAACCGTTGATAGTTATCTCAGGGCCATCGTCAGTGCTGACCCGAGCTGGACACTCGTTGATAATAAATATTCCGTCGTCTACCAGTGAGATGGGGCTTAGATGGCTGGCCTGCGTTTCGCATCGTGCTACACCCCCTGCATGTAGGCCTCGAGCGCAAGTATCGTGGGCGGCCAGCTTGTAGAAGGATGAGAAAGTTGTTAATACGCATTCAGTGACTGCTAGTACATCATTGTTGCATTCGGCTACTACGTTGTTTTGCAGTGTCAGGATGATGTGCTGGTGTGATACGGGAGAGATTGTGACCTGTTTACATGTAATTTTAATTTTAGGATATGCAATCAGCACATGGATGATATTATCGGACTGAAGGACTTTAATATTAGATGCCTCTAATAGGCTTATGATAGGGACCTGTGGGGGGTGATCTACTAATACAGACTTCAAGTCATCGTGGTTAAAAATGGCCGGGTTTATAATATTTGCTTTAGCAAGTGTGACTGTGAGCATTACATTTTGAATCTCGGTTATTAATATTCTATTTCTGGCCAAAAGAACATCGTATAAGTGTGAAGTGTCAACTATATTGTTTTGTTTTGCTTTAATAATTTTATTAACAGTATCTTTGAGCTTGTTGATTTTATCCTGCGTTGCGTGTTGATGATTACCTGCCTGTTATTTGACTCTATCAGTCGGGACTCGGACATTTTAAGCATTTCAAGGTCAGATGCGTCAGGTGCGCCCGCTACCACCTTAAGTGCGGTACCTAAGAAGTCTAGACTCCTGGCCATCCTATGGTGTTTTTTTAACACGCCAATAAGCTTCTAATATGGTCAGTGTCGACCTCTAGCAATTTTCGCATGTGCGAATGTGGGAATATATCGGACAACTTAGCAGTTTCGTCTATCATTGCTGAGAATTCCGTCAAATTGCGGGAGTGCCGCAAAACATGTCTCTGTTCCCACACCAGTGCGATCCCATCCGTGACAGGTATGTATTGGGCGTGGGAGTAGTCTGTCACTCTAGCGTTAACTACAGCTAACGTTATTAATACAATTCCTGCGATCCTGTAAGAAAGCGAAAGGTTAAAACTACAGTGCACCTTATAGGGTAAATATGTGTAAGTGTCGGGTGCGTGTGAATAAATAGAAAAGTTAAAAGGGCTTTTATCTGAGGTTGTCCTTATGGACCACCCTCCCTCTAATGAGAACATACGTTCCCATGTCTGCTTGTACGCACTCTTCTGTGTACAGTGGAGTTAGTTTATCCCCTAACCTTTTGTTATTTCTAAGGTATACTTTTTCTTCTACCTCAAAAAATCGATTTTTTTTTGTCTGTTGGGTTGGACCTACTTAGATTAGCTTGTTGAGCCCTTTCGATTTGTCGTCTTATTGCCAGCCTTTGTTCATCGCTGGCTGAGTGCATAGCATCATTTGGTTGCAAATTCGTGACTGAGTGTAGCGTTTTGTTGTACTCTACCGTGGCTCTAATGACGAGTTCGACGGTGTCACTAATTTGTTTGTCAATTTTAATACACCTTGCTATCTCCGTTAAGGTGCTGTGAAATCGTTCCACTTGCCTATTGGAGCTATTGTGTAAAGGAGGTGCGTTAACGATGTCTATGCTATACTGATTTTTAAACAATGGATTTGTGGTCTCCGAGTTGAATGATGCCTCATTGTCGCATTATATGGTCTTGGTTTTAGGAAAATAATTCACAAGTTGTATTATGGGTCTACGCACGTCTACTATGGCCCTAGAATGTAGTGGTTGCTCTACCGCGAACTTTGAGAACTTGTCGACACAGGTTAAAAATAACTTTTTATTTGTAGAGTATATGTCGATATGCAGCATTTCGCCCGGATACGAAGGGATTGGTGTGACCCCCAACTCCTGCTTCTTGGGGTGTCTGTCGTATTTCTCCCTAGTGCATTATTATGTATTATTATTATTTATTGTTTTAGGCTTCCTACAAGTTCTAAAATTTATAAATTACAGCTCTAGTCACAACTGGTAAACATATTTAAATTTGGACAAAATTGGTTCCTTTATCTAATGACATACGTTGTTACATTTATTGTTGAACATTTAGATAAATAGAAATATAGTTAAATCGAAATTAAAAAACTAAGGAAAAGGTTTTGGGGATAAGTCGCACTGTTAAAATAGGATAATATACCTTATAGTAGACTAGAACTGCTATTTCTTAGGTGTGAGTTTATTTATGTAGTTTATTTTATGTAGTTCGGAAGGTCGTTCCACGCGCAAGTTTTTTATGCGAATGTGTCACGCCCACTCTTACGCCCACAAACCGCCCAAGCCTGTGGCGCCCACAATTTTTATGCTAGATAAAAAATTTTAACTGAAGTGTATCGATTGATCTAAAAAAAGGTTGCCACGCCCACTCTAACGCCCATAACGCTTAAATCTGTCTACCGCCGGTAGGTGGCGCATTTCAATCTCGCTTTGCTGCTTGCATATCTCCATTTCTTTTTGGTTCCTTTAGCTGAGTAACGGGTATCTGATAGTCGAGGTACTCGACTATAGCGTTCTTCCTTGTTTTTCAAATAAGTACGATGGCTCTCTGGTGAATATAACTTTGTGTAAAAAGATTATTGTTATACTTTTCATATAATCTGCCAAGCTTATTTCAAATATCTTGTAAGCAAATTGAGTTACATGGTCAGATCTATGCAAATTAAATATAAAACGCGCTATACTATTGTATGATATTTTCAGCTTATGTTGACTTGCTACATCACAATTTTCATAGATCTCTAGACCATAAAAGAGTGTGGGTATGATACAAGACTTGGCAATTAGAAGACGCACACTAACAGGTAAGGAACATTTAACTAGTAACAAGGATCTTATTAGTCCGTATGTTTTGCATACAGCTTTGTTTACGTGGTCATTCCAGTTCAAGGTTCTATTAAATGTGATACCCAAATTATTGGCGGTTTCCACGTACTCAATTGGTGTTTTGTTAACCATCAGGGGGACAGTTCAATATTGCATAATTTCTTCTTAAAAATTATTAAGCACTTTGATTTCAATGGATTGATGGCAAGACCGATATTTTTCCCCATTCATTTACTCTTCCAAGCTCCATTCTACAAATATCTAAGCACTCACTAATTCTGTTTAAGGGACGACTAACATACATCTGAACATCATCAGCATATAAATGAACATTACATTTCGACAGCACAGAAGGAAGATCATTTATATATAGTGTGAATAATAGTGGTCCAAGAACCGAACCCTGGGGTACACCACGCTTCAGATAGGCAAACGAAGAACAAATATTTGACGATACGACATATTGGCGACGATTTTTAAGATACGAACACAAAAGTTTGACGGCAGTATTGGAGAAGAAATACAAATTTTTGAGTTTTGAGCACAGGATTTCATAATTTACTGTGTTAAACGCCTTGCTGTAGTCAAGCAATAGTAAGAAGGTGACATACGAGTTGTCCGTCTGTTGACGAATATCTTCAGTTATTTTTAAGATGGCTGAAGTGCAGCTACGATTTTTTCTAAATCCAGATTAATGGTCATTTAAGAGGCTATTGACAGATATAAAATTATTTATTTGTGATGCGACAAAATTTTCAAACGCCTTCGAGAGGTACGGAAGAATAGATATCGGCCGTTATTCTTTGTTTGATTTAGATATTGGGATAATTTTGGCGGTTTTCCAGCAATCAGGGAACGTAGACGTGGTAAGAGCCGTGTTAAATGTGTGCGTGAGGTAGGGGATAAGTTTAGGAAGTAGAATTTTTATAAATTTAGGATGAATGTCGTCAGGTCCAATTGCGTTAGACTTAATTTTAAGAATATTATCTAAAACTTCACATTGGTCAACACACATAAATCTAAACCTAGTATCACAGATGTTTTCAGGTACTGAATTTAGGTACGTGTTGGTTGTGACCTCGGGAACTTGGCATTCTGCTAGTTTAAGGATGAGTTCATGTCTTGTGATGTCTTTTGTTTACCTACAAAAAACAAAACTATCGTATAAGTGGCTAATATTATGTTGTAGAAGTTTCAGTTGACGATCGACTGTTGGAAGACTGTAAATATTGTTCCATACACACTGGTCAAATGCTTCGTTCAACATTATATAATTAATATTATTGAAATCACATTAAAATATTGTATGGTCCGTGTAGTTAAGGTCAAAGTTATAGGTCAGGTATATAAGGTCATGCTTTGAAAAGGACGGAACGATTAGCTGATCATACAAACATATTTTATTAACATTACTCACAAAAACCAAATCTAATAATGTGTTACGTGTTCTGCTGAAGTGGGTTGTAAATGAAAGACTCACTGGTTTCAGACCTAGCGATTCCATGTTGCTGGTAAGGTGAGATTCCCTCAGAATATCACTATTAAGATCGCCTGCAAGGATTACATCAGTGAAGTTTACTGTAGTCTGTCAGAATATTGATTAAATCATCATAATTTGTGTTGCAATGCGGGTGATAAATGTATTTCAAGAAAAATATATTCTATTGTTCTATTCTATTCTTTTGTTTACATATATAGCAACTCCTCCCCCATGAATAACACGATCAGAACGGTACACATTATATCCATCACACGATATTAGCACATCACATAGACTCTGGACAAACCATGTTTCAGACACGAATATAACATAAATTTCCGAATTTACAAACATGTACCTAAACTCTTCAATTTTCTTTGGCAGCCTTTGGGCATTTATATGACAAATCTTGAGACCAGGTCTTTGCTTTGCCAGGATGCACAGAAGGGCACGACTATTTGCTGTTAAATTATTCAGGTTTTCTTCCATTGTGAATAGTTTTAAATTTCAAAATAAAAAACAAGGACTGCACACCAGACAAAAAATTAGGCAGACTACTAAATTAACAATGCGACTGATCCTAAACATATGAATAACAGAAGTTAAAGATATTAAAGTAATTTGAAATCCTTATATAGAGATAACAAATATTTTAATTACGAAATGAATTATTCTCTAAAGCGGCATCTCTGCTTGAGTTGATTTCGCCCATATCACTACTCAGATCAGAAAGCTCATTGGAGCTTTGCACGTAGTAAGCCTCTCCTCCGTCTATAGGCTTAACAAAAACGTCTCCACGGCGAATAAAGACGGCCGCTACGCGCTTTTGGTTTTTGAGGCGCATGCCATGCTTAAAAATTTCGTAATATGTTTTCGTTAATTGTTCGTTTAAGTATATAAATGCCGGCGAGTCAAAACCGATCAGCTGTAAGCTCATCCAATCGCCCGCAGCAGCGCAGCCTTTTCGCGCAAGTGATCCATTTTTATTATTATTATTGGGAAATGGGAAGAAATGTGTTTTAAGTGTTTTTATGGAGATTACACGCACGATTTGAACGCTAAATGATCATAGACCGCAGGCGGCTTATAGTCCTATAGAAATTGTTTATGTTTCTAGATTTCATAGACTTTTTGAGCGACTGTTTCGGGAGCTCTGCAAAAACGCAACTTTCCTTTTGCACCTAAGCGGAATATATATATGCATGTTTTGCAATTAATGACTACCTTATTAGCGAGCTTAGTCATTTTTGGAAAATAGTAGTCCTGAAGGACTTGTTTCACATTTTCCTGGGCAGCCCTGTGGGCGCGGTTGTGTTCGCAAGTTATAATTTCAGACTGCTCATTTGTATCTGTGATATCATTCACGAATCTTTTACAGTGCTAGAACTTAGTTGCCGAGAATTCCAGCACCAGGGCATGCTGGATGCAAGCTAATGTATGGAGGTCACAGTGAATGGCGTTCACAACATTCACGTTAACGACCCTTTAACCAACTCGAGCGGTCAGTCTTTGTTATTGAAATGTATTATGTGGCGGGTTTTGCTCCCGAAAAGTATAAAATTTCGCCGTGAAGGCTGGCTTGCTTCTTCCAGAATTATTTGATTCCTGAAGCAGTTCAAGGGTTTATCCGTGGATTCGACCGTGTAACATCGGATTGGGGTTCATTTTGCATTGAGTTAATGTTTTGTCTGGACAAGGCATCGGCCACAAAATTTTCCTTTCTTAGCTTATAGCGTTGTGTTCTTCAATGAATGCCTTCCATCGATTAATTTTGGCATTAGTATTTCGCTCAGAAACAGCGAACGTGAGAGGTTGATGATCTGTGAAAATTCGAATTTCTTTGGAGCCATATACATAGGTAATTTTGTAATTTCCCTATAGTCCAAACAATGGCTAATAATTCCCTTTCGTTTGTAGCGTAGTTGAGCTCGCAGTCTTTTTATGTGCGAGATATCATCGTAATTGGCCGTCCATTTTGGGATAAAACGGCACCGATACCACTTGCAGAAGCATCTGTAGTCAAGTCAAAGGGCAGTTTGAAATCTGCATACCTTAATTTGACCCCTTCAGATGATAAAATGTTCCGCAGGTGCTCAAAAGCGCTGCGTTGGCTCTCATCAAATTCGATTGCAACTTTTTTCGACATATGTTTGCTTACCGAGCCATTGTCTCCCTTAAGTATGGACGTGAGTGGCCTTGCTATAGAAGCGAAATCTTTGACAAAACTTCGGTAATAACTGGCGAATCCTAGAAAAGATCTAAGGCTGAACAAGTTTTTTGGTTCAGTGTATTCCTGTATGGTTTTTTTTTTCTTTTCAGGGTCTGTTTTGGCTCCGTCTGCTGTGACTATAAAGACTAAAAATTCCACACTTCCTTTGAAGAATTTGGTTTTCTTTGTGCCACTCTCATTTTGGCTTCACACAGGCATTTGAGAACTGTGTCAATGTGTCTTACATGGTCGGCAGCGTTTTCGGAAAAAATTATCACGTCATCTACATAAACGTAACATATTTTCCCGATCTGCTCGCGTAGCACGTCGTCGATTGCTCTTTGGAAAATGCTTCCTGCGTTTTTTAGCCCAAAAGGGTAGACGGCAGAACTCATATTTTCCTCCGTTTATGGAGAAAGAGGTTTTTTCACGGTCACATTCGGCCAAGTAAATCTGGTGGTACCCCGACTTTAGGTCTAGGGTAGTGAAAAATTTTGACTGCCCTAAGTTCGTTAGAATCATAGGGATACTTGGCATAGGGTAACGATCGGCAATGGTCCGTTCATTCAGTTTCCTGAAATCGATCACCAGTCGTTTTTTTTTGGTGCCATCGGCCTCGGAGCCTTTTTTGTCAACAACCCAGCTGGGATGTTGAATGGCGACCTAGAAGGGCGAATAATACCGTCTTTTAGCAGCTGTTTGATTTCTTTATTAACAAATTCAGCCGCTCCCATGGGATACGGGTATAATTTAGAATAAACGGGTTCATTACTTTCCGTACTAATCCTGGCAATGACCGAGGTGTTAAATGGAAGCGCCTCGTTAGAGTTCGAAAACACTTTACTCCTCTTAAGGATCATTTTTCTAAAGTCAGCTTTCACTGAGTTTGGGACTACTATTTCATCGACATTTGTGAAGTTCACGTTAGGGTAGTCCAAGAATTTAAGCTGTTCGGTTACGTTTCCGTACCTAATTTCGCTGCTACGTAAGTCTAATGCCGCTCCCGCCTGCGTTAGCAGATAGAAACCTATCATGGCATCAAACGTACTCAGGGTATCTAACAAAAAGAAAGGGCCCTTAAGCCAAATATATGCGTTAGGCATTTGTTTTTTATTTTACTGGAGCCACGTATGGTACTCACAGTGAATGGGGAGTTGACAGGCATTATGTGTTTTAGCTCCTTTACGGGCTTCACATAATTCTATGCCGTCCCAGTATCTATTAGAATTTTCATAGTTCTCCCCGCCAACCTTCGCTCAATGAACGGTAAGCGGGACCTTCCTCTAAAAAATTAAGAAGATCGTCAGAGTCAAGTGAGTCGTTGTCCTGCTCAATTGCATTCAGTACGGCACGGCCGCGCCTTCATAGCCCTGGGATGGTTTAAAATTCGACGGATGTTTAAGCTTCGAAAATGATGGATCTACATCCTTGGGCTCTGGAGCCTGCTCTGGTTTACCCCGATCCGTACAGTTGTCCTGTCTGCGCCAATAACCATTTAGGGTATTCAATTGCGTTGCAAACGTTTGAAAAGTGTAAAAGTGTAAGCAGTTCCAACAACAATTTCCATACAAAATAGTTTTCAAGGCCTACAACACCCCACCCTATGAATACAAATCTGTTGTACTTGTGTAGAAATAGGGGGTTAATAATGGGTAGGAATTTGATCTAAAATACTAAAAATATTCTGAAAAGTTGGGTTTAAATCCATGGTAATGACAGTGAAAGTAAAGAATCAAATTTAAAATTTAAACGCAAAACAAAAAAATTTTTTTCTATAAAATAAAATCATAAATAACAATTTCAATGGAAGAAAAACCCTCAAGAAAGCGAGCCAGGGAGGTCGAAACTAAGCGATGGTCTGAGAGCGAAGTTAATAAAGTCCTAGATTATATGTTTGAGCAATACAAAAATTTAAAAGGTTTCTTTCTTTTGTACGTCAATTTCCTGCAACGATGTTTTAAAATAGAGGGCGTTCACAATTCTCGTCTGGCAAACTTACAAAGTTTACACTTTTGCAACGCAATTGAATACCCTAATTATTTTGATTTTTATTTTGTTTTTTGAAAAAATGGGAATTTTTTTCCTGGCCGCGATCGTTTTCTAAATATTTCCCTTTTTTCTCGGGCACTCGCTGTTGGCCCTTGTGGAAATCAGTATTCTGATTTCTCTGCTCGACAGCTTTGGCATATGTGGCCGCGAATGTACATCGTTCAATACTGGCCTCTGCCTCCCTAGCTAGTGCCAGTGCTGCTGGCAGATCTCTGGGCTGTGCTAGAAATACGACCGCCCTTAAGGACTTCTTTAGACCCGAAATAAATACATGCAGGGCGTCACCCCTGACCTCGGTATTGAGCAGTGTGGCTGTTTCTGTGTCATGTGTCATGACGATTTTGTTTGTCACAAGGGTTAACTTTTTTTTAACCTCATCGTAGTACTGCATAAGAGTTTGATCCCCTTGACGGACCGACTCAAGCCCTTGCCGTAAAAGGTGCAAGGTCGTTTTATCTTCGTAAGAGCAGTCTAATCTAGCCAAAATGGCATCAAAATTAAGCACTATATTGTACGATACCAGCAGCGCTCGTGCTGGTCCCCTTATCTTATTTCTTATAATTGTATCGGCCTGGTAATACGCGCTACTGCCATTATATGGCTTAAATAACTCATAGGCGTCTGTGGCGGACTGCCTCCACGCCACGTATTCATCCCGTATCCCGGTAAAGTCTGGAATCGACTTTACTATGTGTACTGGATTTACTGCTATTCTTTGATATGTTTCAAGTTCTGGCGCCACTACGCGCAGACTCTGTAGCTGTTGGTTAACTGCACTAATTTGATTTTGAAACTCGGCTCTCGGCCTTTGTTCCTGTTAAGCCAACGCGGCCTGAACCAAAGCTTCTTGCTGGCTGCGTTCATAATGTCTATGCCTTCTTCCTGTACCTGTGGTGGTTGATACCCTTGGGGCACTTGGTCCCACTCTTCTTCACTTTCACTTTCAATTTCTCGTTCAACCTCTCTATGGACTCTGAAAGCTCCTAAGGCTGCTCTATGGTCAACATTAGACACTTATACTATATGGCCGAATATTTGACTCGGCTGAAATTAATTTGGGTTTGGGATTTTATATATTTATTATTTTTTTTATATTAATATATGTATTTAAAATTAATAACCGGGTGTTTGGTGTCCAATATAACCAAACAAAATTTTTTATTACTCGAAGACGGTAGAGCAAATATTTTTTATCCACAAAAACAAATCACACTTGCTATAGGAATATTTGAATACAAAATTTTCGTCCGTTTATATAACGTTCTTTTTTTTTATTTCACTTTGTATGTGTTTGTTGCTTTTTCTTTATCTTTTTTTTTTTAAATATGAAGCTGCACCAATAAGATCAGACCACTGCGATATTTATACCCGTTACTCGTAGAGTAAAAGGGTATACTAGATTCGTCGGAAAGTATGTAACAGGCAGAAGGAAGCGTTTCCGACCCCATAAAGTATATATATTCTTGATCAGGATCACTAGCCGAGTCGATCTAGCCATGCCCGTCTGTCCGTCTGTCCGTCCGGATGAACGCAGAGATCTCGGAAACTATCAGAGCTAGGCTATTGAGACTTGGCGTGCAGATTCCTGAGCTTCTTACGAAGCACAAGTTCGTTTCAACGCCCACAAACCGCCCAAAACTGTGTGCTAGAAAAAAAATTTAACTGAAAAATTAAAATTAATTTTAAAATTTATAACTGAAATGACTTGTTCCTATCAATACCTATCGATTGATCCAAATAAAAGTTTGTCACGCCCACTTTAACGCCCAAAAACTGTCCACAAACTTCAAAAAATCGTAAAAATGATATCTCGGAAACTATCAAAGATAGAGAATTGGAATCTCAGATTTAGATTCCGTAGCCTTGTACGCAGCGCAAGTTTGTTACACGAATATGCAACGCCCACTCTAACGCCCACAAGCCGCTGAAACCTGTGGCGCCCACAATTTTCATGCTAGATAAATCGATTGATCAAAAAAAATGTTGCCACGCTCACTCTAACGCCCATAACGCTTAAATCTGTCTACCGCCGGTAGGTGGCGCATTTCAATCACGCTTTGCTGCTTGCATATCTCCATTTCCCTTTGGATCCTTTAGCTGAGTAACGGGTATCTGATAGTCGAGGTACTCGACTATAGCGTTCTTCCTTGTTTTTGTCTAGAATTTTGGGTCGTGAATTCTATAAGTTGGGTGCCAATTAAGTATTGTAGTTGTAGTCTTCCCTCGCCGCTGTCAGTGATGACGTGGTGTCTAATCGACGATATTCCAATTTATGTTTGTGGCCGGTTGGCCGGTGGTAGTCAGTGATGACGTGATGTCTAATCGACGATATTCGCATTGGTGTTGGTGGCCGGTGATCCCCAAATGTTGATTTAGGTGGTTTAGGATGGAACGGTTACTGCCCTTCTTAACCTGCTGGCCTAGAGACTCAGATAGTTTAAAGTGATAAGAAGTTAACGGCGGTTTGCCGGAGTTAAATCAAATGGAGCACAAGCTCTATATTAAATTTATGATTTCGGCCCGCAACAGTTAATATTTATTTACCCACTCGTAAATTTTCTGTTGTAGCGTGCCGAATACATAAATTTAATATAGTTTATTTATTTTATGGAATTTAATATCATTTTTCGTCACAATTGTTGATATCAGAAATTTTTGTTAAAGGTGCGTTCGCCACTACTTTTTACCTCGTAAAGAGGTGTTTTTTTTTGATATCAGAAGTTTTTTTTTGCACAAGAGTTTAAGTACCCAAATTAATAACAAGTTTTATCTCTTTAATTACCTATTTTAATAGCACAAGTTTGGAATCTCAAGGGCTGTATAGTTTCAGATTCCAAGAGAAATCTGTCGTTTCTTACATTTCCCGCCGAACTAGCGGGTTTTTCCAAAGTGGTAGAACAAATAGATCAAGTTTTCTGTTTCGATTAGCTTCATGCAAGTAAAGGACCCTAAAACCATAACAGATTTTCCGTTTGAAAAAATCTAATAAGAATATTTTTCATCAAATTGGTTTTTTTCTTGTTTATTCCAATAAGTATGAAATATTTCGTATACGGAGCTGAAACGAGTTGCACTTTTTATTGCTTAATATCTTCCAAACGGTAATTTTTAAGTCAAAAAGTTTTGTAGATTAAAAGTTGAGGAATATCAAGGACTATATGATTTGAAATTTAAAAAGAAATCGTTCGACTCAATTTTGCGAAAATAGTCAAAAAGTGGTTGCAAAAAATAACTTTTTGTCATAACTCTAAATCTATTATATTCACACAATTTTACTATATGAAGAGTATTTAGCATTCTGTAGCATTAGTTGTTGAGAGACTATAAGCATTTTAAATCTGGCTTTTTTTTTGATTTCCCGCTTAACTAGCGGGTTTTTCCAAAAGTCGTAGAACAAACGTTTTCTATTTCAAGCTACTTTATACACTCATAGGGTTTCCAAAACCCTAAAACTAAGATGGGATGCATACAAACCCACAAACATTTTCATTTTGGGAAGAAGAGGAAAATCTTGTTTTTTGAATTACTTTTGAACGGGACATCGGATTTCAACAAATGAGGTGTCGTGTATTCTCAGTAAGAATAAAACTAGCTAAACAGTAGGGGGCTTTTATCCCCACCGTATCCAGCAGCTCCAATTTTCTAAATTTTTACTTTTACACTTTCACCGCTTTTTCTCCCCAACAAAACAATACTTCGAAAGTCTTGGTATGCAATCTTCTTAGTATTTGCAATACCTTTTGATTGGTGTATCACTCGTTGCGATCGGACCATAATTGCAGATTTTCAGTTCTGCGGCTATATATGTACAAGGGTGGTCAAAAGTATTTTCACAAAAAAAAAGTTAAATATACTCATAATTTGAACTTACATCTTGTTAACTTAGGCATCAATGGAAAGGTAATTTAAATGCCGTTTGAATGATATAATACATTTCTTAACCCATTCAGTACTTATTGAAAAGGACGAATTTGTGTAAAAATGTCCCTTTTTAATTTTTTTTTTCTCGACTTGATAACTTAAATTTTTTGATGCAAAAAGTTTCTTTAAACAAAAATAAAAGTAACTGCAAAAAGAATTTTTCAAAAATAATTTTGCTTATATTTTTTATGATTTTTTGAAGGTGACAATGTCGGAAAAAATTTGTATGAAAAAGAGAAAAATATGGCTAAAATGCATGTTTCTAAGCATTTTCAAAAAATTATAAAAAATAGAAGCAAAATGATTTTTGAAAAAAATTTTTTGCAGTTACTTTTATTTTTGTTTGAAGAAACTTTTTGCATCAAAAAATTTAAGTTTTCAAGTCGAGGAAAAAAGTTCAAAAAGGACATTTTTACACAAATTCGTCCTTTTCAATAAGTACTGAATGGGTAAAGAAATGTATTGTATCATTCAAACGGCATTTAAGTTACCTTTCCATTGATGCCTAAGTTAACAAGATGTAAGTTCAAATTATGAGTATATTTAACTTTTTTTTTGTGAAAATACTTTTGACCACCCTTGTATAGTAGTTGTCTTTGCACGCTCTTTTGCGCGCTTCGCCACTACGTGTACTGCCGTCCACAGTGACAATTCTGCGGCTATATATATATAGTAGTTGTCTTCGCACGCTCTTTTGCGCGCTTTGCCACTACGTGTACTGCCGTCCACAGTGATAGTAGTTGTCTTCGCACGCACTCTTGCGCGCTTCGCCACTACGTGTACTGCCGTCCACAGTGCTAATTTTGTTATATCTTTTAATTGGCTGGTGCGGTATTGATAATTAAAACACAATCCCATGTACATTTTTAAAAATGTGGGCGCTAGACGGGTTTTAGTCTGCGCAGGAAGCCCTAGAATCTACATTCCAAGTGTAAACACTCTAGCTATTATAGTTTTCGAGATCTCAGCGTTCATACGGACAGACGGATATGGCTAGATCGACTCGGCTAGTGATCTGATCAATAATATATAAGTGACGTATATACCAAAGACAACATACAACCTGTATTTCCCGAGATACCCAATATTCCAATTGTCAATAACATAAGACCAGAGCCTACTATCGCAGTTATTCAAATCAATCCGACATAAACATTTAACCCCTCAGACACAAATCTTTCCCACGCCTTCGATCGGCGGCACCAGAATTATAAACACTTCTCACGCCTTTATCGACGACGGCAGACATAAACAATATTCAAACATTGAAACAAAGGGTCCAGCCTGAGAACCCATTCGTCAGCATAAATGCTTTGGCCAATCCAAATTAATTAAACAAAAGATGCAGCCTAGAAACCGTTTGATCGGGCCACAGATTTGACCAATCAAAATTCTCAATCAAAGTCCACTTTCGCTGCTCGCGTCGCTGTCACCGCTAAAAGCCATAATTATAAGAATAATGAATTTTGTAGAATCAGTTTAAGATTGGGGATCTAACTAGAAAGAACTTTGCCAATAAAAACTCCGCTGTATATTAAAATAAAAATCGCTTTTTTTTAATATATCCCCAAGCAAAAAACATAATTGGCGCAGTCGGTAGGATACAAGTAATATCCTCGAAAGTGACTACCTAAAAAGGACTTACAAAATCACTTCGCGAAAATAAAAACATTATTTGTATCCGCAAAACGAACTTACCAACATTAGTTAAATCACGAATGAGGATTTCTAATGTCTAACCCAGCGATAATAAATATAATTAATTTCGCCTAAAAACCATTGAAAATGGAATTACCATCAACATCAGCAGCAGCAGCAGCCGTAGCCACAGCAGCAAAAGCATCACAAACCCTCTCAGATGTACCCATGAATCATTTCCTTCTGCAACTAAAACAGATAAATAAATTCAATGGAGACCCACTCTATTTGGCTCTCTTTATAAAAGAAGTCGATGAATTAGTTTACACTACAATATTAGAAGGCCTAAATCAAATTATCCAAGCAGCCATCAGGAACCTCCTAGTTGGACAAGCCAGATCAGTCTTGATGAGAAATATATGGAAGGAATTGAGAACCCTACTTATGAGCGAGTTCAACAGCGCAACACCTCCACATCGAGTGATAGCAAAATGACGTGAGACTAAATATAAAAATAATTTACGAAAATTTGTTGAACAATTAGAAGAACAGACTAGTAGAATTTGTTGTAAACTGAGCCTAGACAATAATCCATCAAACACAGTTCTAGTTTCGAGGACATTGAGTGATACATTAGCTGAAGTGATTCGTGAAAAATTACCAGTCAAAATTTTTATTACGTTGAGTAAATTTGATATTTCGTCTCCTCTTAAATTAAAACAAGCTGCCAAAGCTGTAGGAATCTTTGAAGATAAATCCATAATCAATCGTTCGTATATGTTCCAAAACTCTCAGGAAGATGATGAATTTCAAGATTTTAAAACATAAAAATCATACTCAAATACAAAACCCAACTATCATTCAGATAATAACCAAGGGAGTAGATTCCAAAATAACAGTTATCAAAACAAATATAACAACAACCAGCAGAGACACAACAGGTTCGACTCAAATCTAAATTGGGGTAGCAACAATAATTCTAATAATAATAATTCAGGAAATAATTACTATCCTAAAACTTTTAAAAACAATCAAGGACAGGGTAACCAAAGTACTCAGAGTACCAATATTCCCCAAAAACGTCCCCGAGTTTCAGATTCAGATCAACAACGTAAGTCTGAGCCAATGAACACATTTGAAAATTTTCAGACAACAGCCTCGGACGAAACACCACAGCCATAAAAATTAAAATTGATAATAAATCATGCCTCTGTCTTATCGATACAGGATAAAGCATAAATTTAATTAACGAAAACTTCTTTATCTACCCAAATAAAAATAATTATACTAAAATTGAAACAATAGTCGAACCTTTAACTTTGAAAACAAAATTCAGAAAAAACTGAACTTCATTATTTAATGTCTGATATTCAGTATCATGAAGGTGAAAATATGACTTTCACGAACGAAATCAAACACGTTATAAAAACAAAACATGAAGAACCAATTTAGAGGAGACCATATAGTTATCCTTACATTTACGATACAGAAGTAGAAAAACAAATTGAAGAAATGATAAGACATGGTATTATCAGAAAATCCAAATCTCCTTATTGCAGTCCAATTGTAATGGTACCCAAGAAAAGGGATGCATCGAGCATACCCAAATTTCGTATGGCTATTGATTACAGAGGAATGAATGAAATAACTATCAATGATAAATTCCCTATTCCGAACATGGACGTAATATTAGACAAGTTAGGAAAATGTCAATACTCTACAACATTAAATCTTGCTAAAGGGATCCATCAAATTGAAATGGGCCCAGACTCTATTCAAAAAACTGCGTTCTCCACTAAGAAGGGTCAGTATGAATATACTAGAATGCCCTTCGCCCTTAAAAATGCCCTTAAATTTCAGCGATGAAGGAATAATATATTACGCGACATAATAGGTACCCATTGTCTAGTATATTTAGACGACATTGTTATATTTTCAACCTCTTTACAAAAGCATATTCAATCTGTAAAAAAAAGTATTCGAACGTCTTCGCAGATCAAATTTCAAACTAAATTAGATAAATGTGAGTTTATAAAACGCGAAACTGAATTTTTAGGTCACATAATTTGAACTAAAAAGTCAGAGCAAATCCAAATAAAATTCCAGTTATTCAGGATTTTAAAATTCCAAACTCTTCAAAACAAATCAAATAATTGTTAGGCCATTGTGGATTTTATTGTAAATTTATAATAGATTTCGCAAAAATTGCCAAACCAATGACTCTCTGCTAAAAGAAAGGAGCAAAAATAAATATAAACGATCCTAGTTACAATGAAGAGTTTGAAAAATTTAAAACCTTAATAAGTAACGATCCAATTCTCATATATCCAGATATTGAAAAGAAGTTCGATCTAACTACAGATGCAAGCAATTATGCATTAGGGTCTGTACTATCGCAAGAAGGGAAACCCATTTGTTTTGCCAGTAGAACTTTAAATAAACGTGAGTTAAATTATTAGCTATTGTATGGGCGACTAAGTATTTCCGCCCCTATCTCTTTTGAAGAAGTTTTAAAATATGCTCTGACCATAAACCACTTGTTTAGTTACACAATATAAAGGAACCTAATATGAAATTACAATGTTGGAAAATAAAACTTAGAGAGTTTGATTATGAAATAAAGTACATTAAAGAAAAGGAGAATCACGTAGCAGATGCTCTATACAGGATTACAAAAAAAGAATCAAAAGATAACAAAATTGAAGATGTATTTCAAAATGAAGACGATGTAGATACTACTGCAGCAACAGTGCATAGTGCACAAGAAGATAATGGTGAATGCATACAAATTACCGAACGACCAGTTAACGTTTTTAATCACAAACTTATATTTGAAAAGGGAAATCAAGACACTAACGAACTTACTCACTACTTTAACAAAACTATTAATAAAACAAGGAAGAACGCAATAGTCGAGTACCTCGACTATCAGATACCCGTTACTCATCTAAAGGGACCAAAGGGAAATGGAGATATGCAAGCAGCAAAGCAAGATTGAAATGAGCCACCTACCGACGGTAAGCAGATTTAAGAGTTATGGGCGTTAGAGTGGGCGTGGCAAATTTTTTTTTTTTTGATCAATCGATAGGTATTGAGGAGACCAAGACATTTTAGTTAAAATTTTTTATCTAGCATGAAAATTGTGGGCGCCACAGGTTTGGGCGGTTTGTGGGCGTAAGAGTGGGCGTGGCATATTCGCGTGACAAACTTGCGCTGCGTACAAGGCTACGAAATCTAAACCTGAGATCCCAATTTACGTTTTTTTGAAGTTTGTGGGTAGTTTGTGGGCGTTAAAAAATGCGTGGCAAACTTTTTTTGGATCAATCGAAAGGTATTGATGAGAACAATACATTGCAGTTAAAATTTTTATTCTAGCATCAAAACTGTAGGACCCAAGATTTGGGCGGCTTTTGGGCGTTAGAGTGGGCATGGCACTCTCCTGAAACAAATTTGCGCTGCGCAGGAATCTCAGGAATCTGCATGCCTAATCCCAGTATGAATAATATATTACGCGACATAATAGGTACCCATTGTCTAGTATATTTAGACGACATTGTTATATTTTCAACCTCTTTACAAAAGCATATTCAATCTGTAAAAAAAAGTATTCGAACGTCTTCGCAGATCAAATTTAAAACTAAATTAGATAAATGTGAGTTTATAAAACGCGAAACTGAATTTTTAGGTCACATAATTTGAACTAAAAAGTCAGAGCAAATCCAAATAAAATTCCAGTTATTCAGGATTTTAAAATTCCAAACTCTTCAAAACAAATCAAATAATTTTTAGGCCATTGTGGATTTTATTGTAAATTTATAATAGATTTCGCAAAAATTGCCAAACCAATGACTCTCTGCTAAAAGAAAGGAGCAAAAATAAATATAAACGATCCTAGTTACAATGAAGAGTTTGAAAAATTTAAAACCTTAATAAGTAACGATCCAATTCTCATATATCCAGATATTGAAAAGAAGTTCGATCTAACTACAGATGCAAGCAATTATGCATTAGGGTCTGTACTATCGCAAGAAGGGAAACCCATTTGTTTTGCCAGTAGAACTTTAAATAAACGTGAGTTAAATTATTAGCTATTGTATGGGCGACTAAGTATTTCCGCCCCTATCTCTTTTGAAGAAGTTTTAAAATATGCTCTGACCATAAACCACTTGTTTAGTTACACAATATAAAGGAACCTAATATGAAATTACAACGTTGGAAAATAAAACTTAGAGAGTTTGATTATGAAATAAAGTACATTAAAGAAAAGGAGAATCACGTAGCAGATGCTCTATACAGGATTACAAGAAAGGAATCAAAAGATAACAAAATTGAAGATGTATTTCAAAATGAAGACGATGTAGATACTACTGCAGCAACAGTGCATAGTGCACAAGAAGATAATGGTGAATGCATACAAATTACCGAACGACCAGTTAACGTTTTTAATCACAAACTTATATTTGAAAAGGGAAATCAAGACACTAACGAACTTACTCACTACTTTAACAAAACTATTAATAAAACAAGGAAGAACGCAATAGTCGAGTACCTCGACTATCAGATGCCCGTTACTCATCTAAAGGGACCAAAGGGAAATGGAGATATGCAAGCAGCAAAGCCAGATTGAAATGAGCCACCTACCGGCGGTAAGCAGATTTAAGCGTTATGGGCGTTAGAGTGGGCGTGGCAAATTTTTTTTTTTTGATCAATCGATAGGTATTGAGGAGACCAAGACATTTTAGTTAAAATTTTTTATCTAGCATGAAAATTGTGGGCGCCACAGGTTTGGGCGGTTTGTGGGCGTAAGAGTGGGCGTGGCATATTCGCGTGACAAACTTGCGCTGCGTACAAGGCTACGAAATCTAAACCTGAGATCCCAATTTACGTTTTTTTGAAGTTTGTGGGTAGTTTGTGGGCGTTAAAAAATGCGTGGCAAACTTTTTTTGGATCAATCGAAAGGTATTGATGAGAACAATACATTGCAGTTAAAATTTTTATTCTAGCATCAAAACTGTAGGACCCAAGATTTGGGCGGCTTTTGGGCGTTAGAGTGGGCATGGCACTCTCCTGAAACAAATTTGCGCTGCGCAGGAATCTCAGGAATCTGCATGCCTAATCCCAGTATGAATAATATATTACGCGACATAATAGGTACCCATTGTCTAGTATATTTAGACGACATTGTTATATTTTCAACCTCTTTACAAAAGCATATTCAATCTGTAAAAAAAAGTATTCGAACGTCTTCGCAGATCAAATTTCAAACTAAATTAGATAAATGTGAGTTTATAAAACGCGAAACTGAATTTTTAGGTCACATAATTTGAACTAAAAAGTCAGAGCAAATCCAAATAAAATTCCAGTTATTCAGGATTTTAAAATTCCAATTTTTTCAAAACAAATCAAATAATTTTTAGGCCATTGTGGATTTTATTGTAAATTTATAATAGATTTCGCAAAAATTGCCAAACCAATGACTCTCTGCTAAAAGAAAGGAGCAAAATAAATATAAACGATCCTAGTTACAATGAAGAGATTGAAAAATTTAAAACCTTAATAAGTAACGATCCAATTCTCATATATCCAGATATTGAAAAGCAGTTCGATCTAACTACAGATGCAAGCATTTATGCATTAGGGTCTGTACTATCGCAAGAAGGGAAACCCATTTGTTTTGCCAGTAGAACTTTAAATAAACGTGAGTTAAATTATTAGCTATTGTATGGGCGACTAAGTATTTCCGCCCCTATCTCTTTTGAAGAAGTTTTAAAATATGCTCTGACCATAAACCACTTGTTTAGTTACACAATATAAAGGAACCTAATATGAAATTACAATGTTGGAAAATAAAACTTAGAGAGTTTGATTATGAAATAAAGTACATTAAAGAAAAGGAGAATCACGTAGCAGATGCTCTATACAGGATTACAAAAAAAGAATCAGAAGATAACAAAATTGAAGATGTATTTCAAAATGAAGACGATGTAGATACTACTGCAGCAACAGTGCATAGTGCACAAGAAGATAATGGTGAATGCATACAAATTACCGAACGACCAGTTAACGTTTTTAATCACAAACTTATATTTGAAAAGGGAAATCAAGACACTAACGAACTTACTCACTACTTTAACAAAACTATTAATAAAACAAGGAAGAACGCAATAGTCGAGTACCTCGACTATCAGATACCCGTTACTCATCTAAAGGGACCAAAGGGAAATGGAGATATGCAAGCAGCAAAGCAAGATTGAAATGAGCCACCTACCGGCGGTAAGCAGATTTAAGAGTTATGGGCGTTAGAGTGGGCGTGGCAAATTTTTTTTTTTTGATCAATCGATAGGTATTGAGGAGACCAAGACATTTTAGTTAAAATTTTTTATCTAGCATGAAAATTGTGGGCGCCACAGGTTTGGGCGGTTTGTGGGCGTAAGAGTGGGCGTGGCATATTCGCGTGACAAACTTGCGCTGCGTACAAGGCTACGAAATCTAAACCTGAGATCCCAATTTACGTTTTTTTGAAGTTTGCGGGTAGTTTGTGGGCGTTAAAAAATGCGTGGCAAACTTTTTTTGGATCAATCGAAAGGTATTGATGAGAACAATACATTGCAGTTACAATTTTTATTCTAGCATCAAAACTGTAGGACCCAAGACTTGGGCGGCTTTTGGGTGTTAGAGTGGGCATGGCGCTCTCCTGAAACAAATTTGCGCTGCGCAGGAATCTCAGGAATCTGCATGCCTAATCCCAGTATCGTAGCTTTTATAGTTTCCGAAATCTCAGCGTTCATATGGACAGACAGACAGACAAACAGACAAACAGACAGACAGACAGACAGACAGACAGACAGACAGACAGACAGACAGACAGACAGACAGACAGACAGACAGACAGACAGACAGACAGACAGACAGACAGACAGACAGACAGACAGACAGACAGACAGACAGACAGACAGACAGACAGACAGACAGACAGACAGACAGACAGACAGACAGACAGACAGACAGACAGACAGACAGACAGACAGACAGACAGACAGACAGACAGACAGACAGACAGACAGACAGACAGACAGACAGACAGACAGACAGACAGACAGACAGACAGACAGACAGACAGACAGACAGACAGACAGACAGACAGACAGACAGACAGACAGACAGACAGACAGACAGACAGACAGACAGACAGACAGACAGACAGACAGACAGACAGACAGACAGACAGACAGACAGACAGACAGACAGACAGACAGACAGACAGACAGACAGACAGACAGACAGACAGACAGACAGACAGACAGACAGACAGACAGACAGACAGACAGACAGACAGACAGACAGACAGACAGACAGACAGACAGACAGACAGACAGACAGACAGACAGACAGACAGACAGACAGACAGACAGACAGACAGACAGACAGACAGACAGACAGACAGACAGACAGACAGACAGACAGACAGACAGACAGACAGACAGACAGACAGACAGACAGACAGACAGACAGACAGACAGACAGACAGACAGACAGACAGACAGACAGACAGACAGACAGACAGACAGACAGACAGACAGACAGACAGACAGACAGACAGACAGACAGACAGACAGACAGACAGACAGACAGACAGACAGACAGACAGACAGACAGACAGACAGACAGACAGACAGACAGACAGACAGACAGACAGACAGACAGACAGACAGACAGACAGACAGACAGACAGACAGACAGACAGACAGACAGACAGACAGACAGACAGACAGACAGACAGACAGACAGACAGACAGACAGACAGACAGACAGACAGACAGACAGACAGACAGACAGACAGACAGACAGACAGACAGACAGACAGACAGACAGACAGACAGACAGACAGACAGACAGACAGACAGACAGACAGACAGACAGACAGACAGACAGACAGACAGACAGACAGACAGACAGACAGACAGACAGACAGACAGACAGACAGACAGACAGACAGACAGACAGACAGACAGACAGACAGACAGACAGACAGACAGACAGACAGACAGACAGACAGACAGACAGACAGACAGACAGACAGACAGACAGACAGACAGACAGACAGACAGACAGACAGACAGACAGACAGACAGACAGACAGACAGACAGACAGACAGACAGACAGACAGACAGACAGACAGACAGACAGACAGACAGACAGACAGACAGACAGACAGACAGACAGACAGACAGACAGACAGACAGACAGACAGACAGACAGACAGACTGTAACGAACTGATTTTGTATGTCTGCTCGCTACGAGATTCGTGCGGCTAGCTCAGAAGATTGTGTGTTCGTCCCACCAAATTTATATGACGTGACTGCCCCGTAGATAAGTGAGAAAAACAATGGGTTCAAATGGCAACAGTGGGATTTATTCTCGTGGTATTGGTACAGCGGGTGTGTGGCTATGTTGGCTCCTGTATCTCCTTGTTCTGGTTCCTCTGGCTGCTGGTGCTCCTCCTTCTGGTTTGTCGACGCGTTGACTCGGCTTCCGCTTGGCTCCTGGGTCTCGGGACGCTCGTAGTGGCCTCCTCTGCACACTCGCCGACGCGCTGCCTCGGGGTCGCTTGTTGCGCCTTAGACTCGCAGAGGGTTCGGCCTTGTGGGCTTAGGGAAGCGTCACCGTTCTCAGACTAGGGTGAACAAGCCTTGCTCTCCAGGCCGACGCCTTTCGAGGCAATACCTGTCCCTTGCTCTGTCCCGGACGGTCCCGCTAGGTTCTTGCTCAGATCGCGCTGACAGTCCAGGCTGGCGCCAGGAGGCTGCCTAGCAGTTCACTTCGCTTTACGCCTAGCGCAGACGAACGTTCCACCCGACTTCACAATGCTGCTTAACGTCCGTGACGCGCCTGCGCTCCCCAGTGAGCTCCGCGCGGCGATGATAACGTGGCTGCCGAGATGTCTGCTGGCGTCGCTGCCGATGTCTTCTGCGCTGTCTCCTGACCAGTAGCTTGTCGTTCTGGCACTCGGGGAGTTGGGCGGTTGCTGTTCAGGAACTTCGCCGGTAATCGCAGGGCTCTCCAGGCGCTCGCCTCTTGAAACCGCAAATCGATCTACCGCTCGTCCGTCACGCCAGGTCCTGCTTGGTCGGGCAAGGTACGCTGGGTCTCAGACAACTTTCCTCCCCAAACTGACGGTTCCTCGTCGTAGGACTCTTCCGCTCGTCTCTGACAGACCCGCCGGGCGACTCGCCAGGGTGTGGTCGTGACAAAGTTGGAAAACGAACGCCTTGACTTAGCCGTGTGATGCCTTCCGGAACTCAGCCACTTGTGTCTCAATTCGGAGATTCCTGATGTCCCAATCCCGAACGTCTCGACGTGGCGATCTTGCTCCTTGTGTGCTTCCCACGGCGCTGCTTCCGACGACTCGCTTGGTTGTAGCTCCCTCGTAGATTACTTGCTTGACTGATTGTTCACTTGGTACTTTTGACTGATCTTGACGGTTTGACTCCTCGTGATCGACTGATCCAGCTGCCAGCGCTCTGCGGCCTTATATAGGGCTTCCGGGAACCGTTATTCCCCTTTTGCGCACGGCACGCTGGATCTCTCCACTCCGGGTCCAAAGTCCGCGCCTCCTGGTTGACCCACTTGTCCTTCACGTACCGCTCCAATCGATGTTCCGCCCACTGCTGCCGTCCCGCTGATTCACATGATGTTTGTGGCACGCCTGTGTGCCACTCCACTGCCGAGATGTGGCACTTCTTCTCCCGGTCCAAAGTTCACGGGAGAGTCCAAAGTCCGGTGCAGTTCCGTTATCCGCTTTTGCACACGGCACTCTTGCTCTGCCCGCCAAGTCTCCATTCTCTCTTGATCTCCATCCTTGGTCTCCAATCTCTCTCGCTCTCCTTCGTTGGTCTCCAAACTCTCTCGCTCTCCTTCGCTGGTCTCCAAACTCTCTCGCTCTCCTTCGCTGGTCTCCAAACTCTCTCGATCTCCTCGCCGCGCCGTTACTACGCGAATTCGCCGCGTATCTGGTAAGCGGCCGGCCATCTGCTGCTGCTTCTATTTGTGGGGAGTTATTCAACTCCTCACATTCCCCCCTTACTTCGGGAAACATTTAAGACTGGTTCCTACTCTCCGGCGTTTCCTTGCTTATCCTAGCCTTTGAGTCCTTGTGATTCCCGCGGCGCTCCCTCGTTGCTCCCTCGATGCTCCCTCGATGCTCCTTCGACGCTTTTAACTCCCTTGAGTTTCTACAGCGGGGGTCATCCTCCTCGTAGCAACTTTAAATCTCCCGCGCCGATATTTCCTGTGTTCCCACTGGGACATCGATACTCGTGTGCTATCGATCCCCAGCTCGCTGCTCATTGCTGCGTTCTACTCCTTTTATTCGCTTCCTCCGCCTGGTCACACCATTCGTGCGTGATCGATGTTCGTTATCGATATCGACGGTGCGGCGTTGCCACCTGCTCGTTGCGATATTTCCACCTTGGGCCGATACTACCATTTGACGTGTACCCATCGATCGCACTTCCATCTAATGCCAATCGACCGCCTATCGAGGCGCCCCCTTCCCTGGCTCGTGGTGATTTTGCAACTTTTGATCTGACCGCACAGCTTCTGGCTGATCTGTCTTTTCCATTTTATCTTCTCAGCTCCTTCCAGTCTATGCCGTTCGTTGCCCTCAACCTCCAGTACAATGGCCCCAGCGGCCTTGAATAACGTTTGGGCTTCGTTTGCAGCAGAGCTTTTCTGCCCGTGGTGAGTTGCACATTTGGTTGAACCGGCATTTACTTTTCTTTCCTTTCAGGGTTTGTTCGTGTGTTTTTTTTCTGTCAACTGGTGGTGCGATGCGTGTTCCTATCTCTTGTGACCAACTGGATACGGTGTAGATCTGATTCTGCACCGTCCTCCCCCTTTCCTCGGGTAACAACTAGACGAGCTCGACCGGTGCTCCGTATAGAATCTCCGGATGCTACGGTGTATGCCTGGACTGCGCGCCTTGTTTTGCTTGTCTCCCTCCGCGCATACTCTCTTCTACGTCGCGTAATCAGTTGACTCTGGCTCGCGCCCGACGCTGAAACCTGTTGCCTTGCCTGTCTGTTGCCGTTTTGTAAGTGTCCCTTCCGCCTGGCGTAATCGCGGATGACTCTGGCAACTGCCCGACGCTGAATCCTGTTGCCTTGCGGTTGGGATCACCATCCATCCTTATCCACGTCCTTGTGACCTATCCTTGTAATTGTCCTTTCTGCGTGGCGTGTGGATGGCTCTCGCTTAGGCCTGACGCATAATCCTGTCGCCTCGTTGATTGGATCAATGTGAATTCCTTATCCATGTCCTTGCGACCTATCCTTATGGTTGATCTTTCTGCGTGGCTTGTGGATGACTCTCGCTTAGGCCTGACGCATAATCCTGTAGCTTCGCAGTCTGGATCAACGTGAAATCCTTATCCATGTCCATATGCTGTCCTGATTGTCCTTTCCGTGTGGCGTATGGATGACTCTCGCTTCGGCCTGACGCCTAATCCTGTCGCCTCGTACCTGACGTTTCTGCTGTCTGCTCGTTTTGTTGTTGCTTGAGCTCGCCAACGTGAACCGTCCTTTCTTTCTTTGACTGTGTGTGGCGAATTTTGCAGATCACTGGAGAGACGAAATCTACCACCTGGTAAGGGCCATCGTACCTCGGGGCTAGTTTTGCAGCGAATCCTTCAGCCGCTTTGGACAGGTGATGTTCCTTGGCCCACACTATGTCGCCCACCGCTGGTGACCATTGTCTCCTTCTCAGATTATAGTGTCTGGCTTGGTCCTGGGACGCCTTTTCCATATTTCGCCGCACGATCTCGAATACCTCTCTTAGTTTGTTGGCATTTTCCTCAGGGGTCTCCGTAGCTCGTCCAGTTCCTAGGGTTTCCTTATCGTATAGGCTGTTGGGTAGACGTGGTTCCCTTCCCTGGGTAAGAAACGCCGGTGTATGGCCGGTGGATTCCGATGTGCTCGTGTTCACTGCTAGCATAATCTCCGGCCACTTCTCGTCCCAGTTTCTCTGGTCCTGCCCTGCGAACTGCGCAATCATGGTCTTGACCGTTCTGTTTGCTCGTTCGGTCGGATTCTCTTGTGGTGTGTATGGCGCGGTGAATTGTTGACTGATACCCATCTCAGCCAGGAAATTTTTAAATATGCGGCTTGCAAACTGTACTCCGTTGTCCGTTATGACCACCTTCGGGACCCCGTACCTTGCGATTATGCGCTCCCTAAACGCCTTCTTGAGCGACTCTGCTGTCGCACTGCGTAGGGGCACCAGTTCCGTCCATTTCGAAAACCTGTCAATCATGACCAGCAGCATTTGGTTCCCGTGCTTAGATCTTGGTAGGGGTCCAACGAAGTCTGCACATACCGTGGCCCATGGTTCCTCCGGCACTTGGGTCAACATCTTCCCGGCAGCCTGCATCTGATTGGGCTTAAACCGCATGCAAATCTCGCATTTTCGTACGTGGGCTCGGGCGTCTCTATGCATGCCTGGCCAGTAGTATCGGGCTGCCAATCGTGCAATTGTCCTTCGGCTTCCTACGTGCCCCGCGGACGGTGCGTCGTGGTTTTCCCTCAACACTGTTTCTCGTAGCGACTTCGGGACGCACATCTTCCATGACGCGACGTCTTCACTGCCTGCTCGGTGAGGTATGTTTCTGTACAGTGTCTCACCATCCATGACATAGTCCGGGTACTTCTGCGGTTGGGTCCTTATCTTTTCGCCCATGTCCTTGACCCAGCTGCACTCTCCTGAGGTTATTGTTGCCGCTGCCTCTTTTACTCCTCGTAGCGTCTCTGGTAGTGGTTGTCTTGATAATGCGTCAGCCACCACGTTTAGCTGGCCCTTTCTGTACGCTATCTCAAAGTCGTACTGTTGTAGCTCCAGGGCCCATCTGGCGATCCTTCCTGAAGGGCTTTCGATGCTGTTGAGCCACTTCAGGGCCATGTGGTCGGTTACTACCTTAAAGTGGTAACCTTCCAGATATGGCCTGAGCTTCCGGATCGCCCAGACGATGGCCAAGCACTCCTTCTCCGTTGTCGAGTAGTTCTTTTCCGCGCCGTTCAGTGTTCGGCTCGAGTAGGAGATTACTCTTTCGCCCTTTTCGGTGTCCTGGGTCAGTATCGCTCCGATGCCGTAGTCGCTGGCGTCTGTTTGCAGGATAAAAGTTCTACTGAAGTCCGGACATGCTAGCACTGGATCTGCCACGAGTCTTGCCTTAACCTCCTCAAACGCCATCTGGTGCTCTGGTGTCCACTCCCACTTACTGCCTTTGCGCAGCAGGTCGTTCAGGGGTTTGACGATTCTGGAAAAATCTGGTACAAATCGGCGGTACCACGACGCTACTCCTAGGTATTGCCGGAGCTCTTTGACAGTCGATGGCGGTTCTAGTTCGGCGATGGCGGCTACTTTCTCTGGATCTGTTCCTATTCCCTCGCTAGTCACTCGATGACCCAGGTACAGCAGCTCCTTTTTGAAGAATTGGCATTTTTCTGGATTCAGCCTAAGATTTGCCTCCTTTAGACGCCGGAACACTTCCCTCAGGTTTCTTTTGTGTTCTTCCAGCGTGCGACCGATCACTATTATGTCATCCTGGTAAGCGAATGCGTGAGGTGACATCTCGGGGCCAATTACTTGGTCCAAGACTCGCTGAAAACGTTGCCGACGCCGAGTGAAGTCCGAACGGCATTACCCTCCACTGAAACAGACCTTTGCCTGGTACCGTAAATGCTGTGTATTGCCTGCTACTTTCTTCCAGTGGGATCTGCCAGTATCCATCCTTCAGGTCCAAACTGCTGATGTACCGCGCTTCTCTTAGTTGATCTAGGATGTAGTTTATGCGGGGCATTGGGTAGGCATCCTTCACTGACTTCGCGTTGATCTGCCTGAAGTCGACACACAGTCTCCACTTGCCTGTCTTCTTTTTCACCATCACGATGGGGGAGCTGTATGGGCTCTTTGAATGCTCTATGAACCCCATTTGGAGAAGCTCGTCCACCTTTGCGTTGATTTCCCCTTGAATTTTTGGGTTCTTCGGGTAGTATCTCTGCTTGATTAACTTGTCGTCCTTCATTTTGATCTGGTGTTCTGCCATATTCGATGTTCCCGACATTGTGCTGAAGTCTGCCAGCTCTGTTTCAAGGAACGCTGTAGTATCGTCCAACTCGTTTACTTGTTGAACGACTGCTACTGATAGCTTCTCCTCGAGCCATCCATTGTGTCGGTTCCTGGCTGGTATTATTATTTCGTGTCCAGCACACCTTATCTCGGTTCCGACTTGTTTCAGGAAGTTCCATCCCAACACTAATGGATCCACTACCCCGGGTAAAATCAACAGGCTCATGGTCACTTGTTTGTTGCCGAATTTGACCTCCACCTCGAGCTGCGCATTAATTCCGCCGCACCTTCCATCTGCCAACCTAACTTGCCGTCTCGTCCTGGTAATCTTTCCTAGAGCAGCAATATTGTCCGCCAATTCTTCGCTAACGAAGCTTGCCGTTGCTCCGGTGTCGATTGTGGCTTTGTAGCTTTTCCCACCAATCATCACAGCTGCGGACAACTGCTGCTCCTCCTCGATTAGCTCGCCCGTTAGTTTGGAGAGGTGGCATTGTGCGATCCCCGCTCGCCTCTCTGCGGCTGAGATCGCTGGCCATTTCCCGATCGTTGGCAGCAATCAACGCTCCTAACACCCACCTTGCCGCATATCCAGCAAAACAGCAGCCGCTGGTTACGACATCCTCTGGCCCAGTGTCCGTTCCCACCGCATTTCCGACAGGCCTCCTGCGGGTCTGTGATATGGGTGGCATCTTGTGGCCTCTGTGTGTTGCTTGGCGGCCTCCACAAGGTGTTGTTTAGGTGTCTCTGTTGCTGTGGGGGTGGTGTGCCATTTCTGCGTGGTGCGTCTGTTGCCTGCTGTCGTCTGGCTTGGTGTGGTGGTGACCATTGGTCGCTTCCTCGTATGTCCTGGTTATCTGTCTCCTCGCATCTTCTGCATGTCACCTGTGTTGGTGACGCCGACTTGGTCCTTGAGAACTTGTTCTCCTGTGCGAAAACTTCCCGTTCCTTTTCGAGTTCTTCGTACTCGTCTGCTAGTATCATCAGCGTGTCCAGGTCCGACACTTTGTATGCCCTTAGGAAGATCCTTAGACTAGGGGTGCAGTTTTCCTTGATGATCCTTAGGGTCTCTTTAGCGGAGTAATTAAGTGGCCTCACCATCGTCTGCATGTCGATCATGTAGTCCTTGAACGACTCGCTGAAGCCCTGCTTTCTTTGCCGGACCTGGTCCGCCAGCCTGGTGAAGAAATCTCTTGGCAGGAAATATGTGTGGAAACTTTCAATGAACTCTGCCCAAGTTCTCCACTGCTTATTGTTGGCGATGAACCATTTCAAAGCCCTTCCTTTTAGCAACTCTGGCATCGCTCGAGGGATCATATCGAGCTCCAAACCGTACGTGTTGGCGGACCATTCTACTTGCTCCAGGAACTCGAATGGTTTTTCCGCCCCGTCGAACCTGAACGACCATTCACGGACCTGTTTAGCGACCTTTGCATAGTCCGACTGGCTTGGTCTCGGGTTAGCGCTGCTGCTTTCTTTTCTTGGCTTGATTCTCTCCTGTGGGCCTCTTTTTGCATGTTGTCAATGCTCAGGCTTGCCACCAAGTTGTCCCCTTCAGCGTTCGTTAGCGTGATGCTTGGGCCGGCTCTGTCGTAGTATGTTGCCTCCAGCTCGGCCCAGATGTCGGCGAGTTGTGGATCATTCTCCGTTTCGGAGTAGTATTCCGATAGTGCCTTCCTCATGTCGTCTAGCCTGCCCTCCAGGGCGACATTGAGCCTCTGTGCGACATGGGCGAAGTCTTCCTTTTTGAGGCGGTAAATCCACTTCTTTCCCATTTTTACTGTGCTGTTCTCACTGTTGGGACAATCACGTTGGGCGCCAGATGTAACGAACTGATTTTGTATGTCTGCTCGCTACGAGATTCGTGCGGCTAGCTCAGAAGATTGTGTGTTCGTCCCACCAAATTTATATGACGTGACTGCCCCGTAGATAAGTGAGAAAAACAATGGGTTCAAATGGCAACAGTGGGATTTATTCTCGTGGTATTGGTACAGCGGGTGTGTGGCTATGTTGGCTCCTGTATCTCCTTGTTCTGGTTCCTCTGGCTGCTGGTGCTCCTCCTTCTGGTTTGTCGACGCGTTGACTCGGCTTCCGCTTGGCTCCTGGGTCTCGGGACGCTCGTAGTGGCCTCCTCTGCACACTCGCCGACGCGCTGCCTCGGGGTCGCTTGTTGCGCCTTAGACTCGCAGAGGGTTCGGCCTTGTGGGCTTAGGGAAGCGTCACCGTTCTCAGACTAGGGTGAACAAGCCTTGCTCTCCAGGCCGACGCCTTTCGAGGCAATACCTGTCCCTTGCTCTGTCCCGGACGGTCCCGCTAGGTTCTTGCTCAGATCGCGCTGACAGTCCAGGCTGGCGCCAGGAGGCTGCCTAGCAGTTCACTTCGCTTTACGCCTAGCGCAGACGAACGTTCCACCCGACTTCACCCTGCTGCTTAACGTCCGTGACGCGCCTGCGCTCCCCAGTGAGCTCCGCGCGGCGATGATAACGTGGCTGCCGAGATGTCTGCTGGCGTCGCTGCCGATGTCTTCTGCGCTGTCTCCTGACCAGTAGCTTGTCGTTCTGGCACTCGGGGAGTTGGGCGGTTGCTGTTCAGGAACTTCGCCGGTAATCGCAGGGCTCTCCAGGCGCTCGCCTCTTGAAACCGCAAATCGATCTACCGCTCGTCCGTCACGCCAGGTCCTGCTTGGTCGGGCAAGGTACGCTGGGTCTCAGACAACTTTCCTCCCCAAACTGACGGTTCCTCGTCGTAGGACTCTTCCGCTCGTCTCTGACAGACCCGCCGGGCGACTCGCCAGGGTGTGGTCGTGACAAAGTTGGAAAACGAACGCCTTGACTTAGCCGTGTGATGCCTTCCGGAACTCAGCCACTTGTGTCTCAATTCGGAGATTCCTGATGTCCCAATCCCGAACGTCTCGACGTGGCGATCTTGCTCCTTGTGTGCTTCCCACGGCGCTGCTTCCGACGACTCGCTTGGTTGTAGCTCCCTCGTAGATTACTTGCTTGACTGATTGTTCACTTGGTACTTTTGACTGATCTTGACGGTTTGACTCCTCGTGATCGACTGATCCAGCTGCCAGCGCTCTGCGGCCTTATATAGGGCTTCCGGGAACCGTTATTCCCCTTTTGCGCACGGCACGCTGGATCTCTCCACTCCGGGTCCAAAGTCCGCGCCTCCTGGTTGACCCACTTGTCCTTCACGTACCGCTCCAATCGATGTTCCGCCCACTGCTGCCGTCCCGCTGATTCACATGATGTTTGTGGCACGCCTGTGTGCCACTCCACTGCCGAGATGTGGCACTTCTTCTCCCGGTCCAAAGTTCACGGGAGAGTCCAAAGTCCGGTGCAGTTCCGTTATCCGCTTTTGCACACGGCACTCTTGCTCTGCCCGCCAAGTCTCCATTCTCTCTTGATCTCCATCCTTGGTCTCCAATCTCTCTCGCTCTCCTTCGTTGGTCTCCAAACTCTCTCGCTCTCCTTCGCTGGTCTCCAAACTCTCTCGCTCTCCTTCGCTGGTCTCCAAACTCTCTCGATCTCCTCGCCGCGCCGTTACTACGCGAATTCGCCGCGTATCTGGTAAGCGGCCGGCCATCTGCTGCTGCTTCTATTTGTGGGGAGTTATTCAACTCCTCACAAGACAGACAGACAGACAGACAGACAGACAGACAGACAGACAGACAGACAGACAGACAGACAGACAGACAGACAGACAGACAGACAGACAGACAGACAGACAGACAGACAGACAGACAGACAGACAGACAGACAGACAGACAGACAGACAGACAGACAGACAGACAGACAGACAGACAGACAGACAGACAGACAGACAGACAGACAGACAGACAGACAGACAGACAGACAGACAGACAGACAGACAGACAGACAGACAGACAGACAGACAGACAGACAGACAGACAGACAGACAGACAGACAGACAGACAGACAGACAGACAGACAGACAGACAGACAGACAGACAGACAGACAGACAGACAGACAGACAGACAGACAGACAGACAGACAGACAGACAGACAGACAGACAGACAGACAGACAGACAGACAGACAGACAGACAGACAGACAGACAGACAGACAGACAGACAGACAGACAGACAGACAGACAGACAGACAGACAGACAGACAGACAGACAGACAGACAGACAGACAGACAGACAGACAGACAGACAGACAGACAGACAGACAGACAGACAGACAGACAGACAGACAGACAGACAGACAGACAGACAGACAGACAGACAGACAGACAGACAGACAGACAGACAGACAGACAGACAGACAGACAGACAGACAGACAGACAGACAGACAGACAGACAGACAGACAGACAGACAGACAGACAGACAGACAGACAGACAGACAGACAGACAGACAGACAGACAGACAGACAGACAGACAGACAGACAGACAGACAGACAGACAGACAGACAGACAGACAGACAGACAGACAGACAGACAGACAGACAGACAGACAGACAGACAGACAGACAGACAGACAGACAGACAGACAGACAGACAGACAGACAGACAGACAGACAGACAGACAGACAGACAGACAGACAGACAGACAGACAGACAGACAGACAGACAGACAGACAGACAGACAGACAGACAGACAGACAGACAGACAGACAGACAGACAGACAGACAGACAGACAGACAGACAGACAGACAGACAGACAGACAGACAGACAGACAGACAGACAGACAGACAGACAGACAGACAGACAGACAGACAGACAGACAGACAGACAGACAGACAGACAGACAGACAGACAGACAGACAGACAGACAGACAGACAGACAGACAGACAGACAGACAGACAGACAGACAGACAGACAGACAGACAGACAGACAGACAGACAGACAGACAGACAGACAGACAGACAGACAGACAGACAGACAGACAGACAGACAGACAGACAGACAGACAGACAGACAGACAGACAGACAGACAGACAGACAGACAGACAGACAGACAGACAGACAGACAGACAGACAGACAGACAGACAGACAGACAGACAGACAGACAGACAGACAGACAGACAGACAGACAGACAGACAGACAGACAGACAGACAGACAGACAGACAGACAGACAGACAGACAGACAGACAGACAGACAGACAGACAGACAGACAGACAGACAGACAGACAGACAGACAGACAGACAGACAGACAGACAGACAGACAGACAGACAGACAGACAGACAGACAGACAGACAGACAGACAGACAGACAGACAGACAGACAGACAGACAGACAGACAGACAGACAGACAGACAGACAGACAGACAGACAGACAGACAGACAGACAGACAGACAGACAGACAGACAGACAGACAGACAGACAGACAGACAGACAGACAGACAGACAGACAGACAGACAGACAGACAGACAGACAGACAGACAGACAGACAGACAGACAGACAGACAGACAGACAGACAGACAGACAGACAGACAGACAGACAGACAGACAGACAGACAGACAGACAGACAGACAGACAGACAGACAGACAGACAGACAGACAGACAGACAGACAGACAGACAGACAGACAGACAGACAGACAGACAGACAGACAGACAGACAGACAGACAGACAGACAGACAGACAGACAGACAGACAGACAGACAGACAGACAGACAGACAGACAGACAGACAGACAGACAGACAGACAGACAGACAGACAGACAGACAGACAGACAGACAGACAGACAGACAGACAGACAGACAGACAGACAGACAGACAGACAGACAGACAGACAGACAGACAGACAGACAGACAGACAGACAGACAGACAGACAGACAGACAGACAGACAGACAGACAGACAGACAGACAGACAGACAGACAGACAGACAGACAGACAGACAGACAGACAGACAGACAGACAGACAGACAGACAGACAGACAGACAGACAGACAGACAGACAGACAGACAGACAGACAGACAGACAGACAGACAGACAGACAGACAGACAGACAGACAGACAGACAGACAGACAGACAGACAGACAGACAGACAGACAGACAGACAGACAGACAGACAGACAGACAGACAGACAGACAGACAGACAGACAGACAGACAGACAGACAGACAGACAGACAGACAGACAGACAGACAGACAGACAGACAGACAGACAGACAGACAGACAGACAGACAGACAGACAGACAGACAGACAGACAGACAGACAGACAGACAGACAGACAGACAGACAGACAGACAGACAGACAGACAGACAGACAGACAGACAGACAGACAGACAGACAGACAGACAGACAGACAGACAGACAGACAGACAGACAGACAGACAGACAGACAGACAGACAGACAGACAGACAGACAGACAGACAGACAGACAGACAGACAGACAGACAGACAGACAGACAGACAGACAGACAGACAGACAGACAGACAGACAGACAGACAGACAGACAGACAGACAGACAGACAGACAGACAGACAGACAGACAGACAGACAGACAGACAGACAGACAGACAGACAGACAGACAGACAGACAGACAGACAGACAGACAGACAGACAGACAGACAGACAGACAGACAGACAGACAGACAGACAGACAGACAGACAGACAGACAGACAGACAGACAGACAGACAGACAGACAGACAGACAGACAGACAGACAGACAGACAGACAGACAGACAGACGGACAGACAGACGGACAGACAGACAGACAGACAGACAGACAGACAGACAGACAGACAGACAGACAGACAGACAGACAGACAGACAGACAGACAGACAGACAGACAGACAGACAGACAGACAGACAGACAGACAGACAGACAGACAGACAGACAGACAGACAGACAGACAGACAGACAGACAGACAGACAGACAGACAGACAGACAGACAGACAGACAGACAGACAGACAGACAGACAGACAGACAGACAGACAGACAGACAGACAGACAGACAGACAGACAGACAGACAGACAGACAGACAGACAGACAGACAGACAGACAGACAGACAGACAGACAGACAGACAGACAGACAGACAGACAGACAGACAGACAGACAGACAGACAGACAGACAGACAGACAGACAGACAGACAGACAGACAGACAGACAGACAGACAGACAGACAGACAGACAGACAGACAGACAGACAGACAGACAGACAGACAGACAGACAGACAGACAGACAGACAGACAGACAGACAGACAGACAGACAGACAGACAGACAGACAGACAGACAGACAGACAGACAGACAGACAGACAGACAGACAGACAGACAGACAGACAGACAGACAGACAGACAGACAGACAGACAGACAGACAGACAGACAGACAGACAGACAGACAGACAGACAGACAGACAGACAGACAGACAGACAGACAGACAGACAGACAGACAGACAGACAGACAGACAGACAGACAGACAGACAGACAGACAGACAGACAGACAGACAGACAGACAGACAGACAGACAGACAGACAGACAGACAGACAGACAGACAGACAGACAGACAGACAGACAGACAGACAGACAGACAGACAGACAGACAGACAGACAGACAGACAGACAGACAGACAGACAGACAGACAGACAGACAGACAGACAGACAGACAGACAGACAGACAGACAGACAGACAGACAGACAGACAGACAGACAGACAGACAGACAGACAGACAGACAGACAGACAGACAGACAGACAGACAGACAGACAGACAGACAGACAGACAGACAGACAGACAGACAGACAGACAGACAGACAGACAGACAGACAGACAGACAGACAGACAGACAGACAGACAGACAGACAGACAGACAGACAGACAGACAGACAGACAGACAGACAGACAGACAGACAGACAGACAGACAGACAGACAGACAGACAGACAGACAGACAGACAGACAGACAGACAGACAGACAGACAGACAGACAGACAGACAGACAGACAGACAGACAGACAGACAGACAGACAGACAGACAGACAGACAGACAGACAGACAGACAGACAGACAGACAGACAGACAGACAGACAGACAGACAGACAGACAGACAGACAGACAGACAGACAGACAGACAGACAGACAGACAGACAGACAGACAGACAGACAGACAGACAGACAGACAGACAGACAGACAGACAGACAGACAGACAGACAGACAGACAGACAGACAGACAGACAGACAGACAGACAGACAGACAGACAGACAGACAGACAGACAGACAGACAGACAGACAGACAGACAGACAGACAGACAGACAGACAGACAGACAGACAGACAGACAGACAGACAGACAGACAGACAGACAGACAGACAGACAGACAGACAGACAGACAGACAGACAGACAGACAGACAGACAGACAGACAGACAGACAGACAGACAGACAGACAGACAGACAGACAGACAGACAGACAGACAGACAGACAGACAGACAGACAGACAGACAGACAGACAGACAGACAGACAGACAGACAGACAGACAGACAGACAGACAGACAGACAGACAGACAGACAGACAGACAGACAGACAGACAGACAGACAGACAGACAGACAGACAGACAGACAGACAGACAGACAGACAGACAGACAGACAGACAGACAGACAGACAGACAGACAGACAGACAGACAGACAGACAGACAGACAGACAGACAGACAGACAGACAGACAGACAGACAGACAGACAGACAGACAGACAGACAGACAGACAGACAGACAGACAGACAGACAGACAGACAGACAGACAGACAGACAGACAGACAGACAGACAGACAGACAGACAGACAGACAGACAGACAGACAGACAGACAGACAGACAGACAGACAGACAGACAGACAGACAGACAGACAGACAGACAGACAGACAGACAGACAGACAGACAGACAGACAGACAGACAGACAGACAGACAGACAGACAGACAGACAGACAGACAGACAGACAGACAGACAGACAGACAGACAGACAGACAGACAGACAGACAGACAGACAGACAGACAGACAGACAGACAGACAGACAGACAGACAGACAGACAGACAGACAGACAGACAGACAGACAGACAGACAGACAGACAGACAGACAGACAGACAGACAGACAGACAGACAGACAGACAGACAGACAGACAGACAGACAGACAGACAGACAGACAGACAGACAGACAGACAGACAGACAGACAGACAGACAGACAGACAGACAGACAGACAGACAGACAGACAGACAGACAGACAGACAGACAGACAGACAGACAGACAGACAGACAGACAGACAGACAGACAGACAGACAGACAGACAGACAGACAGACAGACAGACAGACAGACAGACAGACAGACAGACAGACAGACAGACAGACAGACAGACAGACAGACAGACAGACAGACAGACAGACAGACAGACAGACAGACAGACAGACAGACAGACAGACAGACAGACAGACAGACAGACAGACAGACAGACAGACAGACAGACAGACAGACAGACAGACAGACAGACAGACAGACAGACAGACAGACAGACAGACAGACAGACAGACAGACAGACAGACAGACAGACAGACAGACAGACAGACAGACAGACAGACAGACAGACAGACAGACAGACAGACAGACAGACAGACAGACAGACAGACAGACAGACAGACAGACAGACAGACAGACAGACAGACAGACAGACAGACAGACAGACAGACAGACAGACAGACAGACAGACAGACAGACAGACAGACAGACAGACAGACAGACAGACAGACAGACAGACAGACAGACAGACAGACAGACAGACAGACAGACAGACAGACAGACAGACAGACAGACAGACAGACAGACAGACAGACAGACAGACAGACAGACAGACAGACAGACAGACAGACAGACAGACAGACAGACAGACAGACAGACAGACAGACAGACAGACAGACAGACAGACAGACAGACAGACAGACAGACAGACAGACAGACAGACAGACAGACAGACAGACAGACAGACAGACAGACAGACAGACAGACAGACAGACAGACAGACAGACAGACAGACAGACAGACAGACAGACAGACAGACAGACAGACAGACAGACAGACAGACAGACAGACAGACAGACAGACAGACAGACAGACAGACAGACAGACAGACAGACAGACAGACAGACAGACAGACAGACAGACAGACAGACAGACAGACAGACAGACAGACAGACAGACAGACAGACAGACAGACAGACAGACAGACAGACAGACAGACAGACAGACAGACAGACAGACAGACAGACAGACAGACAGACAGACAGACAGACAGACAGACAGACAGACAGACAGACAGACAGACAGACAGACAGACAGACAGACAGACAGACAGACAGACAGACAGACAGACAGATAGACAGACAGATAGACAGACAGACAGATAGACAGACAGACAGACAGACAGACAGACAGACAGACAGACAGACAGACAGACAGACAGACAGACAGACAGACAGACAGACAGACAGACAGACAGACAGACAGACAGACAGACAGACAGACAGACAGACAGACAGACAGACAGACAGACAGACAGACAGACAGACAGACAGACAGACAGACAGACGGATGGACAGACAGACAGACAGACAGACAGACAGACAGACAGACAGACAGACAGACAGACAGACAGACAGACAGACAGACAGACAGACAGACAGACAGACAGACAGACAGACAGACAGACAGACAGACAGACAGACAGACAGACAGACAGACAGACAGACAGACAGACAGACAGACAGACAGACAGACAGACAGACAGACAGACAGACAGACAGACAGACAGACAGACAGACAGACAGACAGACAGACAGACAGACAGACAGACAGACAGACAGACAGACAGACAGACAGACAGACAGACAGACAGACAGACAGACAGACAGACAGACAGACAGATAGACAGACAGACAGATAGACAGACAGACAGACAGACAGACAGACAGACAGACAGACAGACAGACAGACAGACAGACAGACAGACAGACAGACAGACAGACAGACAGACAGACAGACAGACAGACAGACAGACAGACAGACAGACAGACAGACAGACAGACAGACAGACAGACAGACAGACAGACAGACAGACAGACAGACAGACAGACAGACAGACAGACAGACAGACAGACAGACAGACAGACAGACAGACAGACAGAACAGACAGACAGACAGACAGACAGACAGACAGACAGACAGACAGACAGACAGACAGACAGACAGACAGACAGACAGACAGACAGACAGACAGACAGACAGACAGACAGACAGACAGACAGACAGACAGACAGACAGACAGACAGACAGACAGACAGACAGACAGACAGACAGACAGACAGACAGACAGACAGACAGACAGACAGACAGACAGACAGACAGACAGACAGACAGACAGACAGACAGACAGACAGACAGACAGACAGACAGACAGACAGACAGACAGACAGACAGACAGACAGACAGACAGACAGACAGACAGACAGACAGACAGACAGACAGACAGACAGACAGACAGACAGACAGACAGACAGACAGACAGACAGACAGACAGACAGACAGACAGACAGACAGACAGACAGACAGACAGACAGACAGACAGACAGACAGACAGACAGACAGACAGACAGACAGACAGACAGACAGACAGACAGACAGACAGACAGACAGACAGACAGACAGACAGACAGACAGACAGACAGACAGACAGACAGACAGACAGACAGACAGACAGACAGACAGACAGACAGACAGACAGACAGACAGACAGACAGACAGACAGACAGACAGACAGACAGACAGACAGACAGACAGACAGACAGACAGACAGACAGACAGACAGACAGACAGACAGACAGACAGACAGACAGACAGACAGACAGACAGACAGACAGACAGACAGACAGACAGACAGACAGACAGACAGACAGACAGACAGACAGACAGACAGACAGACAGACAGACAGACAGACAGACAGACAGACAGACAGACAGACAGACAGACAGACAGACAGACAGACAGACAGACAGACAGACAGACAGACAGACAGACAGACAGACAGACAGACAGACAGACAGACAGACAGACAGACAGACAGACAGACAGACAGACAGACAGAACAGACAGACAGACAGACAGACAGACAGACAGACAGACAGACAGACAGACAGACAGACAGACAGACAGACAGACAGACAGACAGACAGACAGACAGACAGACAGACAGACAGACAGACAGACAGACAGACAGACAGACAGACAGACAGACAGACAGACAGACAGACAGACAGACAGACAGACAGACAGACAGACAGACAGACAGACAGACAGACAGACAGACAGACAGACAGACAGACAGACAGACAGACAGACAGACAGACAGACAGACAGACAGACAGACAGACAGACAGACAGACAGACAGACAGACAGACAGACAGACAGACAGACAGACAGACAGACAGACAGACAGACAGACAGACAGACAGACAGACAGACAGACAGACAGACAGACAGACAGACAGACAGACAGACAGACAGACAGACAGACAGACAGACAGACAGACAGACAGACAGACAGACAGACAGACAGACAGACAGACAGACAGACAGACAGACAGACAGACAGACAGACAGACAGACAGACAGACAGACAGACAGACAGACAGACAGACAGACAGACAGACAGACAGACAGACAGACAGACAGACAGACAGACAGACAGACAGACAGACAGACAGACAGACAGACAGACAGACAGACAGACAGACAGACAGACAGACAGACAGACAGACAGACAGACAGACAGACAGACAGACAGACAGACAGACAGACAGACAGACAGACAGACAGACAGACAGACAGACAGACAGACAGACAGACAGACAGACAGACAGACAGACAGACAGACAGACAGACAGACAGACAGACAGACAGACAGACAGACAGACAGACAGACAGACAGACAGACAGACAGACAGACAGACAGACAGACAGACAGACAGACAGACAGACAGACAGACAGACAGACAGACAGACAGACAGACAGACAGACAGACAGACAGACAGACAGACAGACAGACAGACAGACAGACAGACAGACAGACAGACAGACAGACAGACAGACAGACAGACAGACAGACAGACAGACAGACAGACAGACAGACAGACAGACAGACAGACAGACAGACAGACAGACAGACAGACAGACAGACAGACAGACAGACAGACAGACAGACAGACAGACAGACAGACAGACAGACAGACAGACAGACAGACAGACAGACAGACAGACAGACAGACAGACAGACAGACAGACAGACAGACAGACAGACAGACAGACAGACAGACAGACAGACAGACAGACAGACAGACAGACAGACAGACAGACAGACAGACAGACAGACAGACAGACAGACAGACAGACAGACAGACAGACAGACAGACAGACAGACAGACAGACAGACAGACAGACAGACAGACAGACAGACAGACAGACAGACAGACAGACAGACAGACAGACAGACAGACAGACAGACAGACAGACAGACAGACAGACAGACAGACAGACAGACAGACAGACAGACAGACAGACAGACAGACAGACAGACAGACAGACAGACAGACAGACAGACAGACAGACAGACAGACAGACAGACAGACAGACAGACAGACAGACAGACAGACAGACAGACAGACAGACAGACAGACAGACAGACAGACAGACAGACAGAACAGACAGACAGACAGACAGACAGACAGACAGACAGACAGACAGACAGACAGACAGACAGACAGACAGACAGACAGACAGACAGACAGACAGACAGACAGACAGACAGACAGACAGACAGACAGACAGACAGACAGACAGACAGACAGACAGACAGACAGACAGACAGACAGACAGACAGACAGACAGACAGACAGACAGACAGACAGACAGACAGACAGACAGACAGACAGACAGACAGACAGACAGACAGACAGACAGACAGACAGACAGACAGACAGACAGACAGACAGACAGACAGACAGACAGACAGACAGACAGACAGACAGACAGACAGACAGACAGACAGACAGACAGACAGACAGACAGACAGACAGACAGACAGACAGACAGACAGACAGACAGACAGACAGACAGACAGACAGACAGACAGACAGACAGACAGACAGACAGACAGACAGACAGACAGACAGACAGACAGACAGACAGACAGACAGACAGACAGACAGACAGACAGACAGACAGACAGACAGACAGACAGACAGACAGACAGACAGACAGACAGACAGACAGACAGACAGACAGACAGACAGACAGACAGACAGACAGACAGACAGACAGACAGACAGACAGACAGACAGACAGACAGACAGACAGACAGACAGACAGACAGACAGACAGACAGACAGACAGACAGACAGACAGACAGACAGACAGACAGACAGACAGACAGACAGACAGACAGACAGACAGACAGACAGACAGACAGACAGACAGACAGACAGACAGACAGACAGACAGACAGACAGACAGACAGACAGACAGACAGACAGACAGACAGACAGACAGACAGACAGACAGACAGACAGACAGACAGACAGACAGACAGACAGACAGACAGACAGACAGACAGACAGACAGACAGACAGACAGACAGACAGACAGACAGACAGACAGACAGACAGACAGACAGACAGACAGACAGACAGACAGACAGACAGACAGACAGACAGACAGACAGACAGACAGACAGACAGACAGACAGACAGACAGACAGACAGACAGACAGACAGACAGACAGACAGACAGACAGACAGACAGACAGACAGACAGACAGACAGACAGACAGACAGACAGACAGACAGACAGACAGACAGACAGACAGACAGACAGACAGACAGACAGACAGACAGACAGACAGACAGACAGACAGACAGACAGACAGACAGACAGACAGACAGACAGACAGACAGACAGACAGACAGACAGACAGACAGACAGACAGACAGACAGACAGACAGACAGACAGACAGACAGACAGACAGACAGACAGACAGACAGACAGACAGACAGACAGACAGACAGACAGACAGACAGACAGACAGACAGACAGACAGACAGACAGACAGACAGACAGACAGACAGACAGACAGACAGACAGACAGACAGACAGACAGACAGACAGACAGACAGACAGACAGACAGACAGACAGACAGACAGACAGACAGACAGACAGACAGACAGACAGACAGACAGACAGACAGACAGACAGACAGACAGACAGACAGACAGACAGACAGACAGACAGACAGACAGACAGACAGACAGACAGACAGACAGACAGACAGACAGACAGACAGACAGACAGACAGACAGACAGACAGACAGACAGACAGACAGACAGACAGACAGACAGACAGACAGACAGACAGACAGACAGACAGACAGACAGACAGACAGACAGACAGACAGACAGACAGACAGACAGACAGACAGACAGACAGACAGACAGACAGACAGACAGACAGACAGACAGACAGACAGACAGACAGACAGACAGACAGACAGACAGACAGACAGACAGACAGACAGACAGACAGACAGACAGACAGACAGACAGACAGACAGACAGACAGACAGACAGACAGACAGACAGACAGACAGACAGACAGACAGACAGACAGACAGACAGACAGACAGACAGACAGACAGACAGACAGACAGACAGACAGACAGACAGACAGACAGACAGACAGACAGACAGACAGACAGACAGACAGACAGACAGACAGACAGACAGACAGACAGACAGACAGACAGACAGACAGACAGACAGACAGACAGACAGACAGACAGACAGACAGACAGACAGACAGACAGACAGACAGACAGACAGACAGACAGACAGACAGACAGACAGACAGACAGACAGACAGACAGACAGACAGACAGACAGACAGACAGACAGACAGACAGACAGACAGACAGACAGACAGACAGACAGACAGACAGACAGACAGACAGACAGACAGACAGACAGACAGACAGACAGACAGACAGACAGACAGACAGACAGACAGACAGACAGACAGACAGACAGACAGACAGACAGACAGACAGACAGACAGACAGACAGACAGACAGACAGACAGACAGACAGACAGACAGACAGACAGACAGACAGACAGACAGACAGACAGACAGACAGACAGACAGACAGACAGACAGACAGACAGACAGACAGACAGACAGACAGACAGACAGACAGACAGACAGACAGACAGACAGACAGACAGACAGACAGACAGACAGACAGACAGACAGACAGACAGACAGACAGACAGACAGACAGACAGACAGACAGACAGACAGACAGACAGACAGACAGACAGACAGACAGACAGACAGACAGACAGACAGACAGACAGACAGACAGACAGACAGACAGACAGACAGACAGACAGACAGACAGACAGACAGACAGACAGACAGACAGACAGACAGACAGACAGACAGACAGACAGACAGACAGACAGACAGACAGACAGACAGACAGACAGACAGACAGACAGACAGACAGACAGACAGACAGACAGACAGACAGACAGACAGACAGACAGACAGACAGACAGACAGACAGACAGACAGACAGACAGACAGACAGACAGACAGACAGACAGACAGACAGACAGACAGACAGACAGACAGACAGACAGACAGACAGACAGACAGACAGACAGACAGACAGACAGACAGACAGACAGACAGACAGACAGACAGACAGACAGACAGACAGACAGACAGACAGACAGACAGACAGACAGACAGACAGACAGACAGACAGACAGACAGACAGACAGACAGACAGACAGACAGACAGACAGACAGACAGACAGACAGACAGACAGACAGACAGACAGACAGACAGACAGACAGACAGACAGACAGACAGACAGACAGACAGACAGACAGACAGACAGACAGACAGACAGACAGACAGACAGACAGACAGACAGACAGACAGACAGACAGACAGACAGACAGACAGACAGACAGACAGACAGACAGACAGACAGACAGACAGACAGACAGACAGACAGACAGACAGACAGACAGACAGACAGACAGACAGACAGACAGACAGACAGACAGACAGACAGACAGACAGACAGACAGACAGACAGACAGACAGACAGACAGACAGACAGACAGACAGACAGACAGACAGACAGGCAGACAGGCAGACAGGCAGACAGGCAGACAGGCAGACAGGCAGACAGGCAGACAGGCAGACAGGCAGACAGGCAGACAGGCAGACAGGCAGACAGGCAGACAGGCAGACAGGCAGACAGGCAGACAGGCAGACAGGCAGACAGGCAGACAGGCAGACAGGCAGACAGGCAGACAGGCAGACAGGCAGACAGGCAGACAGGCAGACAGGCAGACAGGCAGACAGGCAGACAGGCAGACAGGCAGACAGGCAGACAGGCAGACAGGCAGACAGGCAGACAGGCAGACAGGCAGACAGGCAGACAGGCAGACAGGCAGACAGGCAGACAGGCAGACAGGCAGACAGGCAGACAGGCAGACAGGCAGACAGGCAGACAGGCAGACAGGCAGACAGGCAGACAGGCAGACAGGCAGACAGGCAGACAGGCAGACAGGCAGACAGGCAGACAGGCAGACAGGCAGACAGGCAGACAGGCAGACAGGCAGACAGGCAGACAGGCAGACAGGCAGACAGGCAGACAGGCAGACAGGCAGACAGGCAGACAGGCAGACAGGCAGACAGGCAGACAGGCAGACAGGCAGACAGGCAGACAGGCAGACAGGCAGACAGGCAGACAGGCAGACAGGCAGACAGGCAGACAGGCAGACAGGCAGACAGGCAGACAGGCAGACAGGCAGACAGGCAGACAGGCAGACAGGCAGACAGGCAGACAGGCAGACAGGCAGACAGGCAGACAGGCAGACAGGCAGACAGGCAGACAGGCAGACAGGCAGACAGGCAGACAGGCAGACAGGCAGACAGGCAGACAGGCAGACAGGCAGACAGGCAGACAGGCAGACAGGCAGACAGGCAGACAGGCAGACAGGACAGACAGGACAGACAGACAGACAGACAGACAGACAGGCAGACAGGACAGACAGACAGACAGGCAGACAGGCAGACAGGACAGACAGACAGACAGACAGACAGACAGACAGACAGACAGACAGACAGACAGACAGACAGACAGACAGACAGACAGACAGACAGGACAGA